>NC_044246.1:47428985-47728985 GCF_003957555.1 Calypte anna | reverse complement strand
TTGACCCTCAAATGAGAAGAATGGAGGAAAATGTGCATATTTCTTTTATTTGAGCTTCTTTTTGAAGTTTTAAAAAAGCTGTCATATTCTTTCAAACTTTATCTGCAAAATAGCTTTTTACAACTTCCAAAATGAGGTACCACATCCACAAGATCATAATGATACTCAAGTATGATCTTATTCTTACAGGTCTTTGCACACTTTCTCCTACAATCCTTATGCCTCAACCCATCCCTCTGCTCCATCCCCATTCAGGTCATTAAGTAGTCCCCTTTGTAAGACCCACATTTTCTAAAGCAGGCACTAAATATACTGTTGACCACCCAGGGAAGAGGAACAGGCAGTTCCTCAGTCATGAATAATTTGTATTTTGGACTCCATGCTCTCAAGATAGGGACTGCCATTCATTCCATTTTTCAACAATACTGCAAGGTCCTGTGTGCTTGCGCTCATTACGTGGAAGTATGATACAACAGCTAATAATAAAATAAATCATTAACAGCTCTGCAAAGCAAGAGGAAACACTGTCATGCTGGTCTGGTATGATTTTTCATAACTTTCCACAGCTGCAAATTACTGTCTGAAAAGCAAAAGATTGGAAAATGATGGCCAATCTGGAGACACTCTGTCTCTAACCAGCAGTTATTGAAAAACTATAGGATCTATCAGAGGATCTACTTTATCACATATGCATATGCTGCAATAAAAATAGTTAATTTATTTGATGTTATCAGTAACTCTGCCATGTTCTACTGTGCTAGGTTCTGCAGTAAGAAAGTTGAATAATAAAAATCCTGAAGCAAAAGTTTGATTTGGTAGAAACATTTCTCGAGCGATTATTCAGATGGACTTACACAACAGAATTCATATTAGACAAAGTACTGTATTTGTTTTTTAAATTGATGAATAGAGAGAGGAAATCTAAGCTATTGAATGTAATCTAGTTTAATAAAAATCTGCTTGTCATTCTCCCTTGTTTGTAGCTGCAGAGACCCACATGGCATTGCCTGAATATGCACAAAAATTAATAACAGAAACCAAACAAATTTGTGCAAAACATGTTTCTCAAAGCATAATGAAGACTGACTTTTGCCCTCTTTAAGATCACATGAAAATTGGTTTCACTGTCCAGTGATCCTTTCCTAAGAACGCAATAAAAAAACTCTTGTGCAGCCACAGTGTCTAATTTTCACAAAGTTTTATGCTGAAATAATTCATTTTTTAAGGACTGTAAAGTAACACCTTTCTGAAGTCACATCTCAAATACTCTGGCATGTCCCTTTGAAAAGTTAGTGGAATGAAGACAAGATCTGAAATCAGTTCAGCATGATGCCACCATTTGGAACCAAAACAAAATTATTTCCATCTTCACTCCCATTTGAAAAAAAAAAAAAAAAAGCAAAGCTGAAGAGCTGAGTATGGATTAAATATAGTAATTCAAATCTGGCTGAGAAGCTGCGAACTTTTATGCCAAGTTCTAGCCTAAAATGAATTTAAATGGCCACAAGTAAAAACTCCAAATAGGGGAGAGTGCAATGAAATCCTAGTAGAGAAATCAAAACAAAAACATAAGCCAATAGACCTTTAAGAGGAAAGACAAGAAAGCACAACCTAGGAAATATTTTCAAACTTCTGTTGAGAAGCACAAGAAAGTAGGACAGCGGGGCTGAGGTCACTGTGCAAAACTGAGTGATGGTGTTTGTTTTGTTATATGAAATATGGGAGTGATGTCAAACTGTAAGGGGTGGCCTGAGAGCTGCCAAACTATTCAGAGCAGCTCCAAGGCCTGCATGGCACTTTGTCTGCTCTGACTGACTAATGTCCATGACCCAAGCAACTTCCCAGTATTTTATTGTAAAATAGTTTACAAATAACTGTGCACTTCTGAAACGATAACTAGTATTGCAACCCTGCATTCTTACTGACTGAACGAGTCTGTACCGGTGTAATATATATGTATACTCCTTTTTCATTATTTTTCTCTGTGCTCACTGTACATAAAGAGATCCTTATCCCAAGAACTGACAATAGCTTTAAAAGGTATTAGTGGGATTCAGTGGAGGTTTGGGGGTCCAAAGTGGTGATCCTTTTGCGGAATGAGGACCTCTGCCAAAGGCAGCCACAATAGTTAAGGTACAATAATGCACAAGTCGTCAGTTTATTTTCAAAGCAGAGGCAGTTGGCTATAGGAATGGTGATCATTACTGCACTAACAATCTCAGGGGAAAATGTATCGGGAACCTGTTTTGATGATTGGCATGCTGTCACTAAGCATTTTATCTTCACTATATAACAGTATAAGTAAATCACCCTATTTTTCTATATAATGATTTTTTTTTAAATTGTCTTTGTGGCATTGCACATCAGCAGCAAAGACAACTCTTGAAATGCTGTATGTTTCGTAGCATTTAAAGATCTCCTAGAAATGAACCATAGTTAATTAGGTGGTCAAGAGAGAGCGGGAGGCAGTGCTCTTCCGTAATACAGAAAGTAACACAATGCAAGCCAGGGAAAATATGTAATCTTTGACACAATTCCCAAGTCACTGGTGCCTAAAACACCTCAAATGCCCCGTGGGAGATGTAGGGCACCAGACCCTTCTAGGATTGCTGAGGTGCTCGGCACTGCAACTCAGTCTCCTGCATTCTCATAGGGCACTTCAGCGAGAGTCCTGCGAAGTTGTGATCTGATAGTATCAGGTCTATGCAAATGAATTCATGGACACTGATGCAGTGCATTGAAGTCGTTTTCAGGTGGCACTGATAAAGGAAATATTCTGGTACTTCAAATAGAGAAACTTACTGCCGTAACAGTAATGCAAGTCAAACATTTTTTAGTCATGCTGGCATTTCCTGTAAATTTCCTATAAAAAACCTATTGCCTGATGGTGAATTCCCGTGTAATAGTAGGAACAACAGATAGCAACAACCTTGCTTTCAAGTCGAGCTTGTATTTTCAGGAAACAAAGTGAAGAAACTTAGATCTGGAAGTTTCCATGTGTCTCTCCCACAGCACGCCGTCTCCCCCACAGCACCTTCCCCCTAGAGCGGGTTTGGAAAACCCTGGCTTTTCCGGGAGAGTGCCGGACGAACCCGGTGCAGCGGCGCGGCGACCCGCGGTCCCCGGGCAGCCCTCGGCCCGCCGCGGCTCCACCCGGCCCCCAGCTGCCACCCCAGGCCCCGGTAGCCCCCAGTAGCGGAGCCTTGGCTGCAGCAAGGAGGAAAAGACACAACTCGTAAACCAGTGGGAATAACTTAATCTCTCCTTAATGCCTCCCATCGCCCCCCCATGTGTATTTATTTATACATAAATATATATGCATAAATATTTGTAAAAGCAGCAGTTGTTAAATGCAGCTACTAAGTAACAACACTTTAAAAAAGAAAACAAAAAAACAAACCACCCCACACAAGCCATAATGATGATGATGATGATGACGGGAGGGGGGGAAATAAATAAATAAAAGCGAGCGAGAGTCGGCGAGGGAGAGGGAGGCAGGTTCAATTATCTAAACAAAGAAATCATGGCGGAGTGTTTACATTTGGCAGCCCAAAGACTGTTGGATTACGGAACCCCCCCCCAAACCCATGTGGCCCCCTCCAAACCCCCGCATTAGCGGCTTGCCGGAACCCGCCCGCCGACACCTCGCCGCGGCCCGGGTAAGTGCAGAGCTTGCGGCGGCCGGACCCGCGCCCCAGCCCTCCCCTGGCGGGCGACGGGGCGGGGGCCGCGCCGGTTCCCCCCGCCCGGTGCGGTGCCGTCTGTGTGTGTCTGTTTATGTCGGGGGAGGGAGGGAAGGAGGGAGGGAAGGACACGGGCTGTGCACACCGCCGTGCTGTCCCTAGGGCTCGCCGCGCCCCGGTCGCCACAGCGGGCAGGGGCAACGTGCCCCCATCCCCGCGGCCGCGGTGCCGCCTCCTCGCCCCGGGGTCACGGCGCCCGGCGCTGACTGGCGGCTCCGCCCCCGCGGCCGGCCCCGCCGCGCCCCCCGCCCGCTCGCTACCGCGGTGCCCCGCCGGGCGCAGGCAGCTGCCCGGCCCGGCGAAGCGGCGGGGGAGGGGGGCAGAGCTTCGCCGTCCCTATGCGTTTCCGAGGCTTCGCTCCCGGGGCGTGAGAGGCCTTGAAGTGGGCGTTTGGGGGGGAGGGGAAGTGCGGCGACAGTAGATGCGGCTCCTGCTCCCGGTGTCCGAGAGTCGCGTCGCAGGGAGAACGTGGGGACCGGAGGAGGCGGTCGGGAGCTGGCAAGAGCATTGAGACCCTTGCCTCAAAACACCCTCAATACCTTAACGCTCTAGCTTTTGAATGCCCTTGTCCCCAGATGCCCTCTCCCTCAGATGCTTCTGCCCTACAAATGCACCTATCCCTAAATGCCTTTTCCCCTCCAGCACCCTCAGCCTCAAACACCTCTCTAGGGTCCTTGCCTCCAAAAGCCCTTGCTCACAAAAATCCTTTTTCCCGCTGCTTTTGTTCAGTCTCCCTCACTCCCGAATGCCCTTGCTTCCAAACAGTGTCAGCCCCAAACAGCATCATCGCCAGCCTTCTTGCACCATAACACCCTCACTGCTAAACTGTTTTCTCTACAAACCCTCTTCCCCCAACCTTCCTCAACCAACTAAGGGGTTTAGCTGCTCTTGTTCCCCAGAACCATGCCCCTGCACTCCCCCCGCGGGCCCTACAGAACAGACAGAAAGGCTTCTGGGTCCCTCCCTCTGACAACCAGGAGGCCCCAGGCTGTTGATCTGACACTGGGCCCTGCATGGGCTGCTGCCGTGAAATGTGGAAATGACCCTTTCAAGCCGACTCGAAGTGTTGCTCCCATGAGTCCATCAAAAAGTCTCCTGGCCCCAGACATATCTCGATGTTAGAAAGCTGTAACTTTAAAACTGTAGCTGTAAAACTAATTTGGCACCTCTGCCCTCCTGGATCTGGCTAACAGGCAGTAGCCTCCCTCTGGTTTTGTGATACAAACACATGGGTTGTGTGCCCTGTTGCACTGCATGTATACCCGTACCAGAGTGTTGCAATATGGATTTATTGCTTCCAGGGTTTTGCAGGCTATTTTTTCAGGGTAAAGGCTGGGACCAGGAAGACCTGCACAATGACCACTGTGGACATCTGAGCTTGGAAGGCAGTTTGCTGGTTCCAGGCTTTTTCTGTCACAGTCCTGGTATGTGTATTTCTGGGGCCGTGCTCCCACCTGTCTGAAATTCAGAGTGCATTGAGCTATGTGAATTGAGAGGGGCAGGAAAGAAAAAGCTTGCTTTATTTTTCTTTGAACTTAGTGTTTGTGAAGGTCAAATACATTAATAGAAAGAAAAATGCTTGTTATCATAGAGTTATGAGGCACAGTAAATGAACTCAGGGAGTTTGAGACATCCACTTCTCATGCCCATTCATTCCCCTTCCCAAGGCCACAGGTTTTACAACTGTTTATTTTTGCAATGTTGAGAAGCCTGGGTTTGTACCAATGTGGTGGTTGTGCACTGCAATAATGAAGGATACAGAAATGTGGGGGTGGTGCTACTGTGGATGTGCTTGTGCAAGGACTCCAGGTTTGATTCTCCAGTGCCATGATCTCTTTCCAAGGCTGTGGGAGAATACAGTGCACTATGGAAGCACAAGAGTGGCCTGCAACTGACCACCCTACCACAAGACCCACATCTGTCTTCTGAATCTTAGCATGTTTTGTACCACCAGGTGTTGTGGTGGCAATTTGCATGACAGTTACAAAGTGCTAAGTGTTAAATCATGCAAAATTTTGGCTCTGAATACATCAGTGAAGGAAATGTTTTCACTGCTCATAAGGTCATAGCTCAAAATCTCTTGTTTCCTTTCCTCTCCATTCCTTCCTCTCTGCAGCTGCGTTCCCCTAGCTCTACATTTAGTCCAGGCACTTCTGGAATTGTACATTCTGTGGATAAAAGGCCTGTTGAAGAAATTCCCCATACTCTTCGATTTTTTTGCCACTTCCTGCTTGAACTATCAGTCTCTGAAGGTCTGAGGCTGTTTTCTCAAGGAAAGCTCTTAATTTAAGTGGCCTGTTAACTGTTAATTGCTGTTCTGTTCTGGCTATTTACCTGAGTATCATGTCAAGCCTGCTGTTCTGGTCTGGAGGCTACACCAGTTATCTGCTCTGATCTCTAATTTGCTACTGTTTTTTGCTGTTCTGTTGAAGACCAAGGTAATATTTCTTTACTTAATGCAAACAGACAATTCCTTAGATTTTAGGATTTTGTTGAGCAAGCCGCCCCACTTGAAACGACTTATGCAATAAGCTCAATTTTATGCCTGGTTAAAAAAGGGCTTCCCTGAGTCTTAATAATCAGAGAGCTTTTGTTTCCTGATTTTCAGTATGCATGTGTTTAGATGAGAAAAATACTTAGAGCTGGGCAAACCAATGAGGAGTAATGGGTAGGCAGTTAATGGTAAGAAAACTTTTTTATCAAACTGCAAACATTGGTATGTTTTGGTGTAAGCAAAGCTTTATCTTGTAGGCTGCTTACCTGGCTGACTGGAAGTTGGAGAAAGTCATCTCCAGGGTTGTGTTGGAATCTGTGCAGTTAGTGCAGCACTGGAAATGCCAGTGAAATTCCATCAGTAGAAAAAATTTCTTTCACAGGATTTTTAAAGTTAGGTTCTGTTTTCTGGTTACTAACGTGATAAAATAAATGCCATGTTTTGGCTATGTTTTGTGAGACCATGCTTTGTGAGATAGTCACACAGAAATGATTAAAAAAAAATGAAAAAAAATGCTGGCTGAATGTATATAATTTTGTCTCAGACTGAAGAGAGTATTAATGGGGCTAGTTCCCTTTTGGTGAGTGTTTGTAGTGTTTTGATTAATGAGAGTTCATTCAGGTATTGAGAGAAGAGACCTCTCAAATGATGCTGAATCTGTTTCCACAGTATGTAATAGAATGAAGCTCTGAGGCTGTAGCTGGACAGTAAGATATTCTGACATGAATATATATTTTGGAGCTCTGTACAAAATGAGGATTTCATGCATAGGCAACGCAGTGTGACAAGTCATATCCTGTGTGACCTTGTCCTTACAGCATGAAGTTGTGTAATAATACATTCTGCTAAATTAATACACAAAATAGGTAGAACATACCTCATTTTTATGCTAATAACGATATTTTTCAATTCTGAGCACCTGTTTTTTGGGACCTCCAAATAAATTACAGGTAGTAGAAAGCCAAGCTTCAGAACACCATTGTGATTTTTTTTGTATTATCATTCTGAGACTACTTGGAAATCTTTATTAATTACTGTTATTTAATGTTAATAATTGTCTGATTTGCTTGCTCTCTGATACTGTTTTGTCTCCTAGTATTTCATCAATAAAATGTGATCTTAATAAACTGAAAGAAAAGAAATATTTGAATATCAGCCACAAGAAGGGACATATCAGTCAAGATTAAGAGGAAAAATAATACTGACTTTGATTTCTCAAGGAATTAGAAGAGATTTTTCCAGTGGGATGTGTTTTATGTGGCTGAATGGCTGTAAATTTAGCATGTATGGTTCACCTGTGATGTAACTGTAGGTGAAAGACTGATAAGACTTTACAAGAAAGTCAGCTGAGCGAACAAAAAAAACCTAAATTATTTTGTTTAATTTGGATCACAAAGGATAGGATTTCTGAAAGTACTGGTTACTAGCTTAGTTCTGCTGTTACTGAGAATGTCAGTGGTAAAAATGTCATTTACTCCAATGAGAGATTTAGGCCACCTATGAGTGCTTTAGTGTTCCTGTCCTTTATGTTTATAAAGTGTGAGTTGAGTCTTGTGTTCTTGGTACTCCAGTATGTGTTTCGTACAAACTTTAGCACAGGATTTAATTCTCTGTCATACCCCTGTATGTGGAGATGGAGGTAGCATTTCTGGGATAAGAATCCAGATCATAATGTTCTTCAGTGGCTTCTCCATCAATGTTAGTGAGGTGGTATGGGCAGTCAGTTAGTACAGAATTTACTCTAACTTATTAATGCATATTTACAACCTTAATTCCAGTTTAACAGAATGTTTTGTGGTAGAACATTTACAGAAAGAGCATGTGGAAAAATTATCACTGCATGTATTAAGCACAAAGAAAGCATCCCTATACTGCTGTGTAGAAGCAGCTGACAGAACATATTACAAGAAACTATCTTTTTCATTAAGTCTGCACAAAATGAGGATTTAACGCATGGGCAGCACAGTCAGTCCCAGTGGTTTAGTGCCCATAATCCCACCTTGAAAATGGCTTTGCAATAATAATTGCTGTTAGAAAATGGACACTCTTTCCAGTTTGGCATGTCTACTTCACACATAACTAATTGCAGGCTCAGAAGGCAAGATCTTCTTTTCCAAGCCACCTAGTTCCAGAATTGCAGTGATTTTAACCTTCCCATAAGATTTCCAATCTCAGACACCTTTCTGCTTTGCCTTATTTTGCCACAATAATGTAGAACATGTGTGGCAGTCACCATCACTTTGGTGTGCTCAGACTATCCCTGGACATTAAGATGCTATGACATGAATATATATTTGTGAGCTTTGCACAAAATGAGGATTTCACGCATAAGCAACATAGTGTGACGAGTAGTATCCTGCATGACCTTGCAAATGCAGGCTGAGCTCTAGAATAAACAGCTCAAAAGAGCAAGGAGTATAGCAGATACTCTGGTTCTGGAAGGAAATCCCCTAGTTCAGTTCCAAGCCTGCAGCAAGTTTCATGCAACTCTTCCAAGTTCCTAAAACTTACCCGCTTTACACAAGTGGTGAAATCCCGTGGCCTAGAGAACAAAAAATTCCAGCTGCTTTAGAAAGGTAGGATTATTATTACAGAAAATCCGTAATAATCACTTGGACTCATTGCAGAGAGTTGTAAAATCCTCTTCATGGCTGAGATTTCAAAGCTCCTGGGTTCCAGATGTGGAGTGTTGTTTCTCGTTTTAACAGGGTCCACATTTGTTGCTTGTTTAGGCTGTACTTCCTATCTCCAGTACGTTTTCTTGTTAGTTTTTTTCTCTTGCTAGATGAACAATAGCTTTGAACAAAACAGTTTTTTTCAAGAATAAATAGTGTGACCTTTTTAAAGCTGAAAATAATACACATACTGGGAAGTAAGGAAATATCTTCTCACTCCTGCACCTCTCACAGTTTAGAACAATCTGGTGCAATCTGGCCACTTGTCAGAGCCATCCTTGAGTATGCACCAGACTTCTTGGTCAGGGATAGAAAAGGTTGCCTAGCCTGTTGGTGCAGTCAGAGCCCTGAAAAATAATCAGCCATCTTAATGTTGCATATAATAAAAGCATTATTTATGCACAGCTAATGACTCAACAGTGTGATGTTTTCTTTAGGGTTATCTTTGCACAGATAGTATTATTGTACATTCATGTTAGAGGAACTAAAATGAAATAGGATCTTGAAATGTGAATGTTATCCTTATTTAGACTGCATCGAAGATACATATTACGCAGCATATTTTTGAGTTACTTGTTAAAAGTTAAATTTCACTAAGTTTCATCAGCTTCTTTAAGCCTAACAGCAAGCCTAGAGTTGTGGGCTTGAGGTTAGTTCAGGAGTATAAAGCCCTGCAGAAACAAGACGGGAAAGAATCTCAAGAGTCTATGTTACTTTCTCAAAGGCAGGATAGCTGTGCTATTATTGCTGAAAGTTTGTTCAGTCCATTCTTAAAAACCTTCTGCAACAAAGATTATGCAGTCTTCCTGGGAAGCCCATTGACTGAAATATCCCTTGCCATATTGAATTCCTTTGCCACATGTCCTCTGTAAACTGGACAGACAGAAGAGAAGTCTATTCACTTCTCTCTATCTTTCCATGTATCCAAAGAACGTTACTGGGTCCCTGCCAGTCATCTCCTCTTGGGTCTGAGGAGTCCCAGTTTCTTCCCGTGTTCCTCAGAGGCTGAGTTCCAGACTCCCTCCATAAAGTCCAGACCCATCCCAAAGGTTTCAGCTGACAGCTGGACTCTGCCTCACTCCAGCCAATGCTCTACCATCTCTCATTAGACTGAAAATTGTTTTATCAATACTCTTGTTTAAATACCCCAATGTAGTGTTTTGTATTTAGGTTCATTTCTAAGGGCTTTATTATTTTATGGGACTTGTAGACTATGGTGAAAGTAGCATTAGGAAAAATGAGTAGTATACATACTTATTTATGAGTTTTATCTCTCTTCTCTCTCCTTTTCTAGTTGAGGAGATAATTTTAGGTATATGACAATACCACTCCTATTTCCAGTGTAAAGATAGGATTGTTTGGAGTGTAACAGTCCCTTACTATATAAAGGTCCTATAAATTTACAAGAGTAAGCTATTCGGTTTCTACTTTTTGGTATGGTCTATTAGGAAAATGAAGTCTAAATGTTAGAATTATTAATATATAGTTGCAGACACAGCAGATGATAGTCTCAGTGCATACATTTTGGTGTAAGAACACAGTCATTTTGCTTCTAAAAAGCTTTCTACAAAGTGTATTATATTTGATAATACTTCTTAAATTGTCAAGTCTTTGAGGTTGGATTATTCATAAGGGTTTGTAAAGCATGTAGTATGTTTAAAAACATAAATATTTAATGGTAATTACCCTTTTATAGAATAATAACCTCACTGAAACTATTGTTATATTATTAATATCTTGGGTGAGTGAAACCCCTTTATTTTAATTTTTTTCCCCACCACTTTGAAGAGCATTCCATTGTCATTGGAAACTTTTTCTGGACTTCATGGTTTTGGGCAATGAAGAAATGCTGCAATTCATAAACTACACAACTGCCCGTTCCAGCCTGTCTCCTGCTTGAGATGTAAAGAAAGCAGAATACAGATGCCATGGCAGAGTGTATGTATTCTGTGTATGTTTCTACCTGAGTATTTCAGTTAGATCAAGGGTGGTGGTTAGGAGGCATCAGGCCCACTTCCAGCACTTTGATACTTGCTATGGAGTGGTGTCCCAGAACAAAAACTGGATTCCACTTGGAAGTGGAATCTACACCAGAAGGTATTATCTAAGGGCATGCATAATGTGCTTCAGCTGCTTGGGAGTATGCATTCCATGAGATCAGCCTAGAACTAGCCTCTAATAAACCATCATAAAAGTATGTAAAATGGACATTGGGTCCTTAGCACCTTTTTGGATTACAGATCATCTCTCAGTTCCCTGCTTTACCTGCTAATGTAGACAGGATCCTTGGTTTCAGAGTCGAGAGGCCAGTGGAAATCAACCATCCAGAGATTGCATTACACAAAGTTCACCGCTTTACTGAAAAATCTCCAAGGAATATTATGTCAGATATCAATCCCTAACCACAGTGAAATATACTCTACTTTATTAAAATTGTGAAAGAAATGACAGAAGGGTTTTCTTTTGACTGCATTTCTAAATCCTTGTGGAAGAGGCCAATTAATGAAACTATTTGTGGAGTGCTCTGCTTCATTTTCATTTGATGACCCTGTGGCAAGATAACTAGCAAGGCAAAGGCTTCGCTGTATGGCACTGCAACCATGCAGAGAGGTACTTCAAGTGACCTATGAAAACTTGACAGAGTATTGACTTTATGGTATCCTTTTAAAAATAGCTGTCATGATGTATTGACAGCAGCACCAGCAAATAAATAATACATATTTTTAAATTTTTTGTAATTACATGTTTACCCAATAGGCCAGAACAGCTCTGTCCCAAGGAGCTGTTGCAGGCTGAGTAAATAATACTTGTTTTAAAGTCCATAATTACATATTTAAACGATAGACTATCGAGGAAATAATGCACATTTTAAAAAGTCCATAATTACATATTTACATGATAGTCTGTAAATTCTGTAATTACTTATTTACACAATAGACCATAGCAGCTGTTACAGTCTATTATGGTAGCTCTCATAGAATTATATTATGGATTTTTTTATAACTTAAAAAATAAGTATATTTAACCAGAAAATTGTATTGTTAGACATAGAGAAACCCTGCAAAACTCTAAGATAAGAAAATATGGTCAAAGGTAAAATAAATTAGGGTGAAAAAAAAGATAGAGAAGTTCTTATCCCTTCTGTGATGAATGTCTTTTGTTAGCATGAGGAGCTTCTGATTTTTCATGAGTTTCAGAATTCCTTTTTTAAGTGGCTGAAATATAAATATGCAACATTATATGATTATACTTATTGTCATATAGACATTCAATTTGGATAACCATTTGAGATTCTTAAAATTTTTTAGTTCCTGTTCTGCTCTTATTAAAATCAGTGGTAAAACTCCCGTCAACCCTGGTTTCAGAAATCATTTATATTGAGGACAGCACTTAAACATGTACTTGAAATCAATGGCACTTAAGCATCTTTTAAAAATAAGCACATACTTAAGGACTCTCATGAATTCTGATGGACCGAAACATATCATTAAATGCTTTCCCGAAATGGGATACATGGAGGCAGAGTTGGAACCTTCCACATACATGGATTATTGGTGGGCCACAGGTTTTTAGTTGTTTTTGATGTGGCTTCTCTCTAAAGAAAAGCTTTTTTAGCATGTTTAATGACAGACACGTGTGTAGGAATCAGTGCTATGGCAGATGTGTTGCTACTTCTTTGTTCTTTGTAGGGATTTGTGAATTGAGAATTCATCCAGTGTTTTTCATAGCTCAGCTGCTGAATTTATTCCTCATGTTGAAGACTGGATCAATACACCTAAATGAGACTTCTGTCCATAATTACTACTAAATAGCAAGGCTAAATCAAGCCAGTCAGAATCTGACATTTAGCTGAGCCGGACCTTATGCATTTAGTAACGAAACGGAGTATGAGAGAAACCTTTGATCCTCACTATTAATTTCATTAAAACATTTGAGTTAAGAAAATTTGAACTGCTGGGAGTCCCATTTATAGACATGCCTTAAATGTAATGAAATAGACAAGTGTCTTTTAACGATGGTTTGGGGTCAAGGTGTTCGGCTGCATGATGCAGTCTGGTTACATATTTAGACTAAAAGCATCAGGGAAAGGTCAGAAGGGTTTGTCTTTCCTTGGAAATGAGTAGTGTAACATCAAATTTGGTAAAGAAAGTAGAAGTAAGGATGAGTTCTTATCAAATATGCAGAAACTGACTTGCGTAGGGAAAGAAAAGCTTCAACAGCATATACTATAGCTATTTTTTCTCTGAATCTTCCCAGATGTTGTTACTGACACCAGTACACACATTTCAATATTTGTTTAAATGACCCAGAGCTTCAAAGGCCAAAGGGAAAGCTAATATCCTTTTTTAAAAGTGCAAAGCTTGAAGAAGAATTTATTAAATCACAGGAGACCGATTTGTATCTCTTGCATGGTGATTTTTACCTGTGTAAAACAGATAAAAAGAATTACCTGACTGGTTAATCTTTGGAACCAGCAAATAAAAACAAGGGATGAAAGGGATTATAGAATCAAATACAAGAACAACATCTTCAGGTTACGTAGGAACATATTTAAATGGTTTCAGTTTTAAAGCATCTTGATTTCTGTATTCTCCACAACAAGTCCTTCCATTGGAGAAGTAAAAAATAGAAGACATCTCCTATTGGACAGCCCTGTGGCACTCAGCATAATGAGAATAACTGATCCTCTTCATAGTTGTGCTATCCTTGTGAAACTGTGAAGGTCAGTTTCTGTGTCATTTTCCTACTCTGTTTTCCACTGAAAAGCATACAATAAACATTTGCTGGTTTTGTAACACTTCCAAGCTTTACACTTGAGTTAACATACAGGAGTTGTCATCTTTTACATGTGCATCCTAATCCTGCAAGTTATTCAGATTCTTTGAAGGCTTTGCAGATCTTCAGCTTTTCACTAGGTGAATGTTGTGAGTCTTCACTTCTCCCACCCTTTTCTTATTTGTATGGCATCCATCCTTGCCTGACGGGCATGTTGTCTGCCAAAAGTTCCGTTCCATATTATTGCTAAATAAAGGTTTTGTTTTAATGTAACTGTGGCAGTTCTGCAATAATTCTGACCTGAGGTGGAATACATCCAGAACTGCATGATATAAATTTACACAAATAAATAAGATGTGTTGCACAATATAAGCTATATAAAGGGAAAGCTTTATTATCATATGCTTTTTGAGCACAAACCAGCCTATTTTCTTGTGAAAAAATCCCACTGGGGAGCAGCACAGGGAATATTACATAAAACAGGCAGGCAGATTCCAGCATGTTATATTTGCCAATAAGCAGTACTATGCACTTGTAATTTTGTTAATTGTCAGAAGTAATTTAAATTCATCAATTATCAATGAGTAATTCTATCAGAAGTGTTTCTTGGAAGAGTTAAAATCCCATTTGGATTGACACAATACTTTCTCCTTCAGAGTTAGATACGTTTAGTATAATTTGTCTCACATGATATTTTGGAATGTTCTTGAAAAATTAGATTTGCAGCTGAAGTGAGACTTTATTGCTGTTTTTATAAATGCAATGGGAGAGTCTGTGTCATTTTGAGAAGATGGAGCCAAAATTTTCACAAAGGTGCACACTGAAAGGGGAAGAGGCAATGGACATGAGCTGCAATGAGGGAAGTTCTGATTAGCTATTGGGAAAAACTTATCATTGGGAGGGCTAATCAAATGCTGGAACAGGTTACCCAGACAGACTAAATTCTCAAAGGTTCACAATTTTTTGCACTGGCTTTCTGACTATCTTTTATTGGTTGATGTAGATGTAGGAAAGGTTGAGCTGCAGTCCCTCACCATTATATTATGCATCATATTATGCTCATATTATGCAGAGTTTCAGATTAAAATGTGTTTTGCTGTGCAAAAATAAACTGTTACAATTACTGATCTGTGGTGGTCCTTGCTTGTGATAGAAGAGCAAGACATCAGCTATGATGACAAATACACATTTGTCAGAAATAGTTATTTACTTTATATGTACTTGTTAGTTTTCTTTTATTACTTTTTTATTATAATGGAAGCTGAAGACAGAGACAGATTTCTTCCCTGCAGTGTTAACTACAGTAAAGGGTGTCATTATGGAATTTCCTCTATTGGCTCTTATAATGGTAAATTTTCTGAGACAAAACATTGTGGAAATATCTGTGTATAAATTTCTCTATCCCAGCTATTAGGATGAAGAGTAGAACTACAGTTTACTGTAACTAGGGATTTGCCAGCAACTAAATGACACCTCATAGGTAGAGAATACCTCATTCTCCATACCACATTTTCTGCAGTTTGCTTGCTGTTCTATAAGAAATTTATGCAAGCAGTATATCTTTTCCATATAGGCCAGCATTTTGCATTTGATTATGCTGGGTACAGCTAAGGAACTCCACAAGAAAAAAATGAGTGTTCTTCAAGTGCGTTTTTTTTCTCAATCCTTTATACTCGTTATTATATTGAATATAATACTGAAGTGACTGGGCTTCTGAAAGAGTGACATTCTGTAGCACAGTTGGTCTAGAAGATCTATTTTATAGGTGGATAAACTGGAGCTCAAAGGAAATGAAGAACTTTCCCAGGGTGCCCCTGGAATAAACATAGTACAGCTAGTATAGAACTGAGGAATTTTGCTGATTTTGTCCCATGCATTGGTCATAAAAAATGGTGCAGATGGGTAGTTATTTTCCTTCTGCCTTGAATGTATTCTGAGAGCTAAATTTGATGAATTTCAATGTTCATCAAAGCAAGGGAAGTTTTACTGCTGTTCTAACTTGAGTAAGAGACAAAGAGGAGAGGTGTGAGGCAATCAAGCCTTCACAGCTGTATTAATGGACTTCAAACCTGACCTGCCACACCCCTTCAATGAACTATCAGGCCTCTCTAGTTAAAAGAGTGTAAAGGGAAATTGGGATACAGTTAATGGGTTCATCTGGTTTTCCTTTGCGTGGAGTTTTGTCTCTTTGTTTTAAAGGATGTTGGAAAAATACCAAACAGAGGACTAATGTGAGGCATAATATGAGGAGCAGGAGCAATGTCATATGAGGCAAAATGACCATAACTAAGAACTTTCCACAGCAGCCAAACAGAACAGCTGTGGTTCTGACTGAGTCCTGTAGAAATTTATGTAGTCACTTAAAATGGCATGTATAAGAAAGGCCAGAAACAGTCACCAAATTTTCAGATACAATACATTGCTATTTACATGCTGTGTCATCCTTTCTTTTGACTCTAGTTCAGTTCCAACTGGTTTCGTTCAAAGGATGTGCAAAATGCTTAAGTAAGTCTGGTTCTGGTCTTGATAGTATTACAGTCATTAATACAAGTAAGGGCTAGTGGATTTGGTACTTAATACATATTTTAGTATATTGGGGGATTCTGAGAAAAAGATAAGAAAATTATTAACTTAGTGTGAGACCTATTAAAATTCACAAGCCAATGTTCTCACAGGCTCCAGCCCAGGGTCTTTACACAATCACAATGTACTTTTAATGAGTGTTGGTACATTTTCTATACATTTAAAACAGCTTTATACAGCTGCATATCAAAAATCTCCAAATGATCAGTGAGTGGTTTGAGGCAGATTGAAAATTTGGCATATCCATATCCTCAGCTATCACATGATTTCACAACTGCATTTATATTCAATCAATGGTGTTAATGCTGTAGCTTGTGTGATAGTTCCTGTAATAATTCTGAATGTGATTATAATAACTTCTCTATCACCTGCACCTTTTAATGATTCATAAATTCCTTGATTTCTATGAACAGCAAACTATAATAGCACTATAACCAGGACAGCATGCTAAGGTATAGCAGAAAGTTCTGCTGCCTGACTACCTCCAGCTTTCCTTCATTGCCTGACTAAATTGTTCAAAATGAGGTTTCCTCTGCAGTTTGAAACAAGGAACTCCTGAGTTCAACACGAATGCCACTGAAGGAGACCATGCTGAAAATTAAAAGGCAAAAGAGACAATAACATGTAACAGATTTCAAATAGAGTAAATGCAAGAGCATTCACTGTATAACAGGCATATTATTATCTGCACTGTAATTTCTTATTTTCCTCTTTCAGTCATTGGGCCTTTTAACTAACAATTTCCCCTGTCTACCACCTACACCTCACATACACTGCAGACCCATGTTCTGCCACAATGATACTTTCCAGTAACTTTTTCTGAGATGGTTTAACATCTTCATTTGAAACACAAAGACACTTCTGTGAATCAGGTTGCATGATAAATTCTGTTTTTTTGGGAACTCTGCTTTGTTTTCCTCCTACCAATACTAAATCAGTCCCTTAAAACTGCAGTAAGTGAAACATCATGGGCATGACAGAAATCATAGATGCTCAGAGGTCTCTGGTTTTTTTTACTGAGGATTTTTTTTTTCCCTATGATTTTTAAAAAACTGTCTCACTCTGAGAATTAAGCATTGGATGCAAAAATTTTTCCAGAAACTGTAGTGAAATAAGGCAGCCAGGTGCTACTAGTTACCAGGTAGTGGACATGAGCTTGTGTTAAGCCCACCTGTGCCTGATTAGGGCAGGCCCCATCTGCTTGGCCCCCTAATCCTGCTCATGCGCAGTGGGGGCCCACCCTAATCAGGCACAGGTGGGCTTAACACAAGCTCATGCCCACTGCCTGGCAATTAGTGGCACCTGGTTGCCTCATTTCACTACAAGAAACTACTGATAAGTATCATTTTATGGTATCTTGGTGCTGATAAAAAGCTTCGACTGTTGGCTGAACATCTAATGTCTTATGTGAATGTCCTGCTTGAAAAGTGTTCATCATAAAAGTCACTTTCCAATCTGTTTAGATAGATGTGAAAAAAGACTTCTAAAGGGTAAGTATGAGATACCTTAATTTAATAAATGAGCTTTTACTGGACTGGTTTGTGATGAGCTGTTGGTGCTGTGTGGTAGTTAAAACTAAACTTTCATTGATCAGAGTTCATTCTGTGGAGTGATTTTTCAGATGTGTAGTGTTGGCCTAGCTCTGCATTGGTTGGAGTCAATGGGAATTGTACTACTAACAGCAGAATTATGCTGACTGCGTACTTTTCAACATCACACACAATTTTTTTTAGTGATTTTAAGTTGTTCATATATATTTTTTTATTTACTGAAATAATTTATGGCAAACCTCTTTATCTAAGCACAACCAAACGGGTGTGAACTCCATCTACTTTTACTTCAAAGTGATACTTCCAATAGCATTGAATGACATCCTGCCTTCAAGCCAGTGGTAGGTGTCTCATTAGGAAGAAGTGTATGCAGTACACAGGAAAAATCAAAATTGAGGTAAAGGAGAAAACACATAATCTAATAAGTATAAGAGACTTTATAAGAGACTTTAATCAAGGTTTGGAGTTAGGTAGTCTATACTTGAAGAGATTATTTTCTAAACTGGCACTAACTGTATATAGATTAGACATATACATTTTTCACTCACCCCCTTTTTTTTCTGAAGATGTCACACGCCACCCTGCTCCGTAAAAGGAACTGTCTTCTAGAGCTGTAGTAGTTAAGAAGTAATTTTCCCTTTTCTTTTGTTCATGTTATGTTTTCATTTTCAACATCAGTTTGTCATTGTTGTCGCAATCACTGCACCATTTCATTGCTTGTAACTAATATGTCAATGATCATTTAATATAAATTCACTTTAAAACCAGATATTGTGCCTGAAAAATGAAAGTTAAAAACAAAATGTGCCTACTTTTAAAGAGTATTCTGTTGCAGGTAGCTGGTTATTTGTATAAATCAACTTAAAAGAAAAATCTAATCTATTTTCTAATATTCTGGAATGTTCAAGCATATCCAAGAATTGTGATGAAAATGATAAAGTTGACACTTGTACCAATGCTGTCAATAGTTGTGCTGGATTAGAAATGGTGTTATTCAGTATTGTTGTGTTTTAAAATAAGTTGAATTTTGAACAGAATTTGCAGATTATATGCTGCTAGATAGGGTAATCAACATTATGGAGAGGAATTTTAGAAGCATCTGGCAATGATGAGTAAACTAGCAAGCTAATGAGAGACAGTTATTTGAGATACTAGCTTTTATTTTTAAAATTCTGAATCTATTTCCAGCTTCTATACTAAGATTTCTCATGGACATCTCTGTGGACAGTCCAGTGCCAAACTTTCCCCGATGACCTTGCATCGAATGTGATCCAACGTCCACTTAAATCAGTGGCTATGCTGCAGCTGATTTCAGTGGGCAATGATCAGCTTCCTAGTGGAATAGGATGAGTAATATTATGCCAATAAATTAAGGGCATATATAAAATTCCACTAAGAAGGAAATGCTCCTGGTAGAATTTCTAGATATAGCAAAGGATTTGCTAAATGAGGACTAATCAAAGAAACAAACTAGTTGTAGAGGGCAGCCCATGAAAAAGAACACCTAGTGGCTTATGAACAGCTGAAAGATAAATAATTGTGGAAAAAATTGTGGCAGAGCTCTGTTCCATGCTTTTCAGCACATCACCCCAATAATGATAAATGTAATGATCATTGATTTTCTCTTAAGAGGTATAATTTTTTTTTTTTTAAGAAAACTTATTTCTGTAAGGTTTGATCCCTGAATGTGGCCTCATATTCTTATATTGCTTTATTGCGGAGAAAATTCAGAAGGGCTTACTTCTCCCTGTGTTTATAATTTGCTCTATGTTTTTTAAAAATTGTTTCTTTTTCTTAAATCTTATATTGTTTAGGGAGTTTGCTTCTCACCTCTTTCACTTTTGAAAACCAGAAATTTGAAATTAATGGGGTACATCAACGTGAGAGTCTTCAACTTTATACCTTTCAAGGGTTAAGCCCATTTGCTTTTATTTTAGTGCTCATTTTATTAGTATAAATTTGTCTGCACTTCTACTCTGCCAGGTTTTCTGAGTGTGCTTCACTCATCCTGAATTTTATCCAGTTTCTTTTCATTGACTAACTTACCAAGTTTTCTCTTTCAAACATGGTCTGTCATTTTACTGACCTTGTAGATTATTCTTCTTTGTGTTAATCTATCAGAAATTTTTTAAAAGAGTGTGGAATATATGCTTGTTTCTTCTATTATGATCAATAATTTGTAATTCATCTTGAAGTACTGAGGGCATTTTTAGGCATAGTGTCCCTTTGGTGAGCTGGGCTAGCAATTTCTCTTGCAGCTGTAAAAACTCTTAATCTTACTGTTTCCTGAAATAATGATGTTTCAAGAGTACGACATAGATGTGAAGTCAGGGGTTAGTATTTTTTTAGGTACTGGTAATCCCTAACCTCTCTTCAGTCCAGTTTACATTTCTGAACAGCTTTAAAATATATCTGCTAATGATTCCTCTATCTCTTCTGACACATCTTTCTAAGCTTTGAATTAATTCTGTCTATTCCTCAAGTTATGTCAACCTTCAGACTTTCTAATTTCTTGATGAGCAGTTCTGGCATCTTACTGATTTTCTTTGGTGTTTATTCTTCCTCCCCCAGGAAATTTATATCTGATCCTGTCATCAGTTCCAACCTCGTTTTATGGACAATAAAATAGTTCATTTTTAAGCAGGCTCTCCTTCCTTATATTAAACTATCATTTGCCATTTCATAGGTGTGCCTCTGTTTCTCTCGGTGACCTTATGGTCTTCACGTGCTTGAAAATAAAAAAATCTTTATTTACAATTTCCTTACCTTATGTGAACTTTTCCTTTAATTTTATCCCCTTACTTTCCTTATCAGTATGTTAGCCTTCATGCTATGATCCTCCTTGTTCTTTCCTGTACATACTTTTATTCCTTAAACATGCCTTTTTCTTAAATTAATTCTCTTGCATTTTCCTCTTCATCCACAATGTATATTTTATACACAGTGTTCTGATGCTAGACAGCGCATATAACCTTCAGGCATGTAATAATTGACTTTCAGTACTTTCCATTTCTTTCTCTGTCCTATTCCTCCGGTGCTGTTTTCCATTCTATCTCACCCACTGTTTCAGTAATTCTCTTATCTGAATTCAGAGTTTTGAATTTTTTGTGTGGATATATTTTTCATTGTCATCTTAATTAAAACTGTAACTTTATTGTAACCACTTCTGAATTGATTCCAGTTACGTTCTCTTCTGTTCAAAGAAGCAATAATTCCTGCTCTTGTTCTTTTACATATATATTTTAAAGAAACAATCCCATCTGTAAAATTTATTCAAAAGTAATTCTAAAAGCTCTTTGATGGGCAAAGTTTTAACCTGTGGTCCTGTTAGTCCAAGGAGGGGGCAAAACACAGAAGCATAGAATAAGGCTACACAGCAGGATGTTTCAGCACAGACCCCTGGTGTTTCTCACCTGCAGTAAAGATTTTCCTGCCTGGCTTGCTCTGGTGATGCTGTGCTGCAGGGTGGGAGTTTGCAGAGGCTTTGGGATGGTGACTCTGTGGTGATGTAGAGCACCTCTGGTCTTCAAAGCGGACATACTCTGAGGAGAAGCAGTGAGAGAGGCAAATGAATATCAGTGTGCCCCTTTGACACAGTATAGAGCATCCACACAGCACCAATAACAGCTTTTAGCTGTCTTAGCTATGAAACAGTGCTTCGTAGAGTAGTTCATAGAAATCTGAAGTTGCATTTTAACAATAGGTCTCCAGCCTTGCTGACAGAAAAAGTAATTTATTTTGCTGTCTCTTCACATATAATAACACAATCACATATAGTAGATTCTGTCCTCCTGCACTTTGCTATACAGTGTTAATGACTGGCACTTAAATACTTTACAAATTGAATTGCACTTGTATGAAAAACTGGATTGATAAAATAAATTACTGTATCTTATAGGTTAAGGTTTTGGTTCTGCAACTGTAGCTGTTACAAATTACCTAAAACCTTTTTTATATTGCATTTCACATGGCTGTATTTTACAACTACTCCAATAAAAAATTCTATACAAAAAGTGTTTGATATTAATAGTAATCATTAAAAACTTGATAGATTCTTGTTAAGTATATTTGCAATACATTTAATCTTATTAAACTCAGCTCTGAGTTGTTTCTTCCAAATATTATAGCTTTTTATATAGCTACCAGTATAAAGAAGAGATTTCAACCATTTTCGGCCAAGAATTAGGTTTAGCTTAATGGATCAATTCTTTTCTTATTAAACTGAGTCTGACCAATGCCAAGTAATACATTCAGCATTGATCCTTGTCTCACCCTGCTGTAGCTTGCATTCTCTTTATGTACATGAAAAATAAGGTGCCAAGAATGAAAACAATGCTTGTATAATACAAATATAGAATTTTTCAGACTTCCATTTTGCTTATCCTTTCAGTTAGTTATTAATGTCTTCTTCAATGCTTTTCTGCAATGTATTTTTAAAAGAACTTTTCTCTCCATAAAGGATTTTTCTCCTTTCCTGTAATTAACAAATTGTAAAATGAACAATAGTAAAAGCAATCTGTATACCACTGACACTGAAAATCCTGGTAGAAATACTCAGTTTTTGAAGGCCTACATGTGTCTATTCAATTTTTATATGTCTGAGGCTTACACAATGAAATTTAATCTCTAAATGAAGGGGAAGTTTTTAAAAGGTAATCTGAAGAAGTGGTCTCTTGGTCTGTGTTTATAAAAATTATGTGATTTACTCTGAAAACTGAAAATTCCATGAAACCAGACACCTGATTGTTCAGATGATAGAAATTGAGATAATCTCAGTATTTCTGCTAAAACTCATTTTTGCAGACTTTAAGAGAAAAATATTTTGAGAAGCCTGAAATTTCAGATAAAGGACAGATCAGAATTCCATGAGAACTTGGCTTTTTATTTTTTCAAATTGGTGTAAGTATTTCCCATTTGCTATATTAAGATCTCATTCAGGGTCAGTTTGTACTTGTAAACACACTTTGGGTTTTTTTTTTCTATCTTGGACTTTTTCCAGCATTCCGCATATACCCGGTGGCCAGGTTTTAAGTGACAATGTGGGCATATTGTGTAATTAATGTCATGCAGAAGTTAACTATCTTATTTTTCTGTGTCCAGAATTGCCGCTGTAGGTTTGTGAATGCAAGTAAAAGTGAAATACCATGATGGAATGACACCATCAGAATGTCAGATTGTTGCAGATTTTTTCTTGTCCAAGTGTGTTTCAAATGTCTTTTGCATTTTGAAAATAGGATATGTTTTCAAAAGAGTCTAGGTATTCAAAAGTGCCTATTGGATGTGTTCTGTAGAAAGTGATTATATAAAGTGAGACATTTCGGGGGGGGTTAAGATGCTAGGTGGTTTCACCATTTGTATTCAGAATCATATTTGTTCTTTGAAGGAATGATTCTGAATACATTTTTGTGCTGCTGATCAACACTGTATACTTAGTTTGCTCTTTTATATCACAGAATATGGTATAAGATATGGTATCTAGAACCTTCTGTGACTTCCACCTTTGGAATTAAGTACTGCTTTGTGAGCTTGCTACTAAAAAGCAAAATAATTGCAATGCTTACATAAATCCAAAATTCTATCCTGTAGAGGGCAATGCTACACATAAACACAATATGGTATGTTATACCAAAACCAGCAATCTACTGAGACCTGTAAATACTTTCAAAGTCTATAGTATAATCTAGTCATAAAAATGAACTTATGTACTTGCACGTGTTTGTTATTTTCAAAGTTGGTTTTTTTGTGGTGGTTTGTTTTTTGTTGTAGTTGTTTCTTTTGTTATATCCGAGTATTTTTGGAGTTAGTAAGTTACAGAAAATGTTTAAACATTAAGAAGGTATGCCTTGAATCTTGAAAGAAGCGTACCAGTGCCCAAATTCCAGTGTTTAAATATTTGAAATGATCAGGCATGTCAATAGAGAGGACTTAAATGGAAAGGAATGGGATGATATGTTTGAAATTAATGACTGTTTTGTGGCCACAAAACCCTTTGACTATGTATTTATGAAAGCCAGGCATATAGCAGGTTAAAATGAGAGTTAGGGATCAATTCAAACTTTTATTTTCCTTAAAGTTCAAGCATTACAGCAGTTCTATGTCAATAAACTTTTGTGTCTTTGTCTCACTAGATATTCTTACCTGTATGTCTCTGGTTTTAGGCATGGATGCAGTACAGAGACTATTATCTATAGTAGCTGGTCTCTAGATCAATACTGGTAAAGTAACCATTAAGGCTTTGTTGATTTGCTTGAAAGCTCAGAGGGATGGATGGAAGGTTCTTGAGTGGGTCAGCTTCTTTCACTCTGTGCAGTATTTCTCTCTCTTCCTACAAAGGTTAAGACAGTTTGACATTTTGACTCATATAGGAGCCACTCAGATTTGTGTATTCCTGTTGAACTCAAGTCTCTGCTGTTGCTCAAACTTAGCAGATAGAGAGATGTGAGCAAGACAGAGTGAGTTAAGGTTTTATCCCAGCTGTAATATAATCTGGTTTTGTAAACCAGTCTCTTTCATGTATCAAAAGGACAGCTTTGCCTTTCATTGCAGGTAAACATCTGCCTGATTTTTGCCAGTGGAATTCACTTTTTCAGCTTTTTGGAATAAGCTGCTCTTGACATAGTTGGGCTACCAAAATGTAGCTCTTCCAAGCTCTGGTGGACATGGGTTTTTGAAAGACTTTTCAGATCTCTGCAAAAGTAGCTTTATTTCAGAAAGGATGCACACCCTGGGATTTCCCCCTGCCTTTCTATTTTTCATTTATTTCAGTTTCTCTTTGTTTCAACTTTCTTCATTCCAATTTAAAATTAGTCTTTTCTCATTGCTGTTCCCTGCAATATTTATTTTGCTCCAAGACAGAGACCTGCTGTCTCTCTCTTGTGTAAACCTTGTCACAAGGGTCCATGTTACTGTACACCAAAGGCAGGCTGACTGTGTCATCCCTCATTTTTCTGGCTTGCAGCACATTTGTAGAAAATTTTTAAAAGTTAAATATACATCAATAGGAGAAAAAGAACAGTTTAAAAGATACAATGTTAAGTTTGCTAGGCACAAAATAAATAAGTAAATGGTGTAAGTAAAAGATGACATCTTTTTCCTTCTGGGATTAGGTATATATCCATAAACTCTGCTTAGCTATATAGCCTTGAACTGGTTTTTAGAAAATCAATGTGTTTTTGGCTACCTAGTACAGACCAGAGATTTCAGGTACATGAGTTGTAAACATAATTTTACTGCTTAGCAAGTGAGTGCTCCTGGTTTTTTTCACCGTTCTTCAGCTGGCTGATGAATGAAATATTTTCAGAGGAGACAACTATCCCTAACCAATAGAAAAAGAAGTTTCAGAACATAAAGCTTGGGGATTTTCAGATTAATAAAAAACAGGTGGGAAAGGGAAAATGTTAAACAAGCTGCTCAGGAGACCTCAGTAGGGTGCAGAAGATCCAAACCTGGCTCCCTCTCTGTTGAGTATGTATGTGCTAGCCCAAGGATAGAAACTTCAAAGGTGCCCTGTAAGCCAAAAGCAAACTGCAACAACTGTGTTTTGCCATCCTCACTCTTAACTCTGGAGTACACACATATGTAGCTCAGAAGTAGGAACAGATGATAAACTGTTGTCTTGAATAATTAAATCTTGAGGGTGTCTCTATCAGTATTGTCTTAACCTCACTTGTTTATGTTAGAACATTTTCTTAAAGTTTTCTGTGCATCTGTGCATTCTGTGCATGTAGAACAGCATAATTTTGTTCTGTACTGTAGAAACCTGTAGTCATTGCATTAGGAATTTGATGCAAAAATCTGGGACTGCATGGGATTTAAATGGCCTTGGTTCTCAAACTCATTTGCTGCCTGCCTTCAAGCAGTGTCTGAAGTGTTATTATGATATTAAATCTATGAAGCTGTTGAAAAAAGTTACCATTTCAAGTGTGTAGCTCTAGTGCCTTGAGAACAGGTAAAATCTAAGCAAGATATCACATATTCCTATCCATTGTTAACCATCTTATCTTTTTTCAATGCAGAATTTCAATATTTTTCCATTTTGCCTTACGTAAGACATGCACTTGTACATGCCATCTAGTCTGTCAAGCTCATAGTACATATGACTTAAAACTGAAGATCATCTTTAGATACTGTTTTTTTTATTCAAATGAATGAACTGCTAGAAATCAATAGTATTTTTGTATAAACAGATCATGTTTAATACCTAGACTTTTAACCTGATAAATGGCTGACCCATAATAACCAAGCATGTGACTTGCTGTGATAACAACATATTTCTTATTTTTTTCCTGTTTGTATACAAGTCTACTAGGACAACATATAAGATTAAATCAACAAAAGTCTAATTCATATGCCAGTACTGTAGGGCTGTTGGCTACGATGAATTTTTAGTCAGAGCAATTAGAGGAGCCTTTTCTTGTTTTCACTGTGCTGTTAACCCTGCCAGGAACATGTATGCCCCAAATACTTAGACTCTTACTTGAATGTTTTTGTAGATTTAGGTATGTAGACGTACCTAATATGCATACCTATGTACACAGACACCAACTCACTTGCCATTCTGACCTGTAGTCATATTGTATTTGCTATAAGGAAATCACATCTCCAAGGGTGCTTTTGGACTCTCAGCCAACTTTGAACAAAGCAGTTTACACATGCAAAACAAGTTGTAGTATGAATATCTAGAGTATGAATATCTTCCCCCCCATGATCTGGGGGGGAACCTAATGGGTTTTGAAAGCCTTTATTTCAGGCTGCATCTGCAAGTTAACCTGCTCATTACTGAGAGGTGTACTGAACCTGCTCCTTGAAGAAAACAAAAAATATAGTTGGTTACCAGATGCATCTAATATGTATATCTGATTCACATTACAGTTCAAGGGAGTTCCATCTGAAAGAATTTAAACCAGCCATAATTTTAAGCCTTGTGTTTGCAGCTCTGGAGGATTATATGGGCAAGGCTCTTTCTGCCTCAGTGCCGATGCACACATTCATGAGAGGACAATCATGATCTGACCCTCTGTTCCAAACTGTTTCTTTACACAAAGTATGTTAGCTTTAAAAATGAACTTAAAATGAAGTTATGCCTCAGATGATATCCAGTGTAATCTGATAATGTGAGATTTAGATAAATGTATGCTTACAAAGTGTTAAAAGCATATTAGTGGTAAATTTTACTCAAAATTAGTCGATAATAGGAACAGTGAGAGTAATGAACATTGCAGCTCGTTGCATAGTTCCTCTCTTTGTCTGGGTTTTACACATTCTGTTAACTGACTTGGAAACTATACCTTGACCTGTTTAAAATATAATTAATTTTTAAACTATCAGAGGTCTGGTTGAGCCCATTCTGAGCTGTGGTTGGTATAAAATCAATTATTTACCACAAGGGGACAGCTTCTCTTCCAACTCTGCTACTTAAGTACACAAGGAAAAAGGAACAAAAGAGGAAGGATAATTGTTACCTTGAATTGATAGTGTAACTGATTGTGATCAATTCTGAGGTGCTTACTGCTTCTGTGCATGCCCTTTGGGGTGACTTCATTATCTCCACATATACTCTAGAATACTGCAAAAGGTTAAGTCTGAAATCAGTGTTAGGATAAACTATATGCATGTGGCAAGCTCATTGTGTTGAGAAATAGATGTAAATAGTTTGTGGAGACAAAGGTGCAAGATACTGCAAAAACAATAATTGCAGAGCAATAGATTTATGTAAGGGTAACAAAGTGAAGCTTGAGTGGTGTGTGTTATGATGCTATGCTATGTATGCTATGGTCTTATCCAATGCAGTGATGTGTGCAGCCTTAACCACTTTCTCATGTATATTAAGTTATTTAAAAGCAACTTTTCTGGTAAATTTGGCAGACCAGAGGCCAGCTTCCCCATGTTTCTCGGTTGAGGAACCCCCAGCCTTTGCGAGAGCAACCAGCATTCTGAGATTAAAAGAGAGCTCTCTTCTTTGGTCTGCTCAGCCCCTGACTTCTCTCCTGAGAGAGCCATTAAAAGTGTTGTCAGATGTGTTGATGATGATAAATAATAATGGCAAACATATATTAGGAATTGGACCTGGAACTACCATATCCAGTTTGCATAGATGAACAAATGGCCATTAGACAGTAATGACCTATGTTTGATCTCACAAAACCACATCCATTTTCAAATGCCAAGGATAATAAGTAAGACTGCAGAGGGCTTCTGAAAGTCAATAAGCTTGGGTTTCATCACATCAATAAGGAAGAAAGTGTTTAGTCTTCACAGAACATACCAGTGTCTGTGTTAGACTGTGAGTTCAAGTGTCTTTTCTGATACCTACCATGTGAGAAGACACCTGGTCTCTCAGGTACCTGGACTTCATAAATTCCAAATACCTGTCTTAAAGCCAGTCAGATGCTGGCTGCAAGTGATGAAAGACTAAGTGTGCCTCTCTCAAGGGGGAACAGAAAGGCACTTGAGGCCAGCTTCTGAAAGAAGACTCGTTTGAGCTTCTCTTAACATACAGCTGAGAAGTTTAGCATGTAGATTGGGTTTACCTTTGAATGTGAGTGTTGTGTACTACTTTTTTCAGAGACAAAAGAATTTGTCCTAACTCAATCATACATGGTTTCTGCCTAATTTTCTTAGACAAACGAGTGTTGTTTCTAATTTCATTTGTGCATATTAGACTACAGTTTGCAAAAACTGCATGTGAAACAATGCATAGGCATGCAAAGAAAACGTGCCTACGACACAAAGCCTACTGTACCAAACAGGGTAGGTAGATAAACACTTTAAAACCTAGGTCTTGATCTGGCCTCTATAGTGCCTTTTAAAACAAAAGTAGTGCTGGTGTTCCAAATGCATAATTTTAAATATTTTTCTAGGTATCTTTTTATTTTGTTATATTTGTAACACATAAATGTTTACAATTGACAAATATTTAAACAACTATACATCTGCAAATGTATATTAAAGTAAGTTCAACAATTTAAAAAACAATTACAAATCACTTATAACAATCATCTAATGTATACTTAAAGGCAAATATAGATTGTACATTTTTCAAATGGATGGAAAAACTACTCTGGGCCCTTGGTATATGAGAAGCAAATGACTGATTGCTTTTCTGGTATTAAACTAGGGGACTGCAAACATTGAAAAAATCAGTAGACCTTGAATTATATCAAAATATAATTGGAATAAAATAATTTCAAAGATAATTCAGTCTTGCTACTAATGTCGTTTACACAGATAGAAATGCTAATATTTTTGCCTTTGTTGTAGACTTAGCCAGTTTAACTCTGTGGGTGCCAACCTGACCCTCTGCACCATAGACATTTTTGTTTTAATTTTTTCCCCATAAAGCATACTGTATTCTTGTAAGCCTAAGCTGTTATTCAGACGAGTAATGCCAATCCTGCATCACACAGATCTTCTAAGATTCTTTGGAAATTAAAGGTCTTAATAAACATACAGCAAGAGTTCCCAAAGCTCCTAAGAAACTCTAGTTCCTAAAATACATTTGAAAATGTAGTCTTTATTGATTGGAGTAATGTGGAATAATTTCTTTAATGTTATGGAGGTGTTTTACTGAGAAATTTTGGAGAAAATAAGGATGATAGTTAGCTTGCCAGATAATGCACTTTGTCTTTTGGGAACTGTTTGTTTCTAAATCCTGCTTTCTCTATCTAGAACAGCTTTGCTATGATGAGATCTGTTTGATATCTGGCCTGATAAGAGAAAAAACTGAAGTAAGTGTAGAAAGCAAAAATAACCACCATCCCTTTCATATCTGACCAATCACTCAATGTCCAAACAGATTTGCAGCGGGAAGGCCTGAGTTTCAGATTTTGCTAGGCGGCCCTTCAAAATTCACATTGCTTCAAGGAGCTCCAAATCACGAATGTAAAACTTGGATTCCCAAAATGTCTAATTGCTTTTCAAAGCTGTGGCTAACATTCAAAGAATTTTCAGTCAGCAGATTCCCATGCCTGAAGTATTAACATATGAATGGAAGCTGTTGTAAGACAAATGTTTACTCACTCTGGTCCTTATGTAGGTGACCCAGAGACTGATGAAATATTGATGTCATAGGAGGCCAAGGTTCTAAACCAACATGTATATGCTATATGCCAGCATGCATATAGATCCATACCCTGCAAATACAATGCTGTTCCTCACAGATAAAAAGAATAGTGTTAGGAAGGAAAGTGGTGAATGAAACAGGATTTGTTCTTTTCTTACTAGTGGTAGCCAGTATTTGAGAGCCATGATATTATCACACTGAAATGCAGAATATTAAGAACCAGAAGAAACACTGTGGTTTTGCCTTGTTTTTTTCATGTTGTGGCAAATTCCAAGGAGAGTTTATAGGTGGAAAGCCATGAAAACTGAAGCATGGCTTAGAGGCAGGAACTTAGAATTTCACCATACCATCAGTAGTCGAACTGGGGCAATTCATGTCTATATGATCTATAGCATCTTCCCATTAACTACATTCTAGCATCAAGCATTCTGAGCAGCAGAACTGGGGTTTTCTTGAGTGTCTTAATGACACTCTTAAGTGTCTTATGACAATGGACAAAGTGTGAGAAGGAGAAGGGCTTCTCTAGCTGGAAGGATTCTGTAGGAAGCATGGGCAACATACATTTTTTGTGACCTGATAGATAGTTGTCTGTCTGCTGCAGTATTTAGGAGCTCCTATTTTGTTTGGAGGTAACATGCCTGTCTTTTGCCCCTTTTTCTTCAAGTGTAAAAAGAAACCTAAATTTACTTAGAGTTGTGGGAATCTCAGACTCTTCAATGAAATCCACGTTCCCTCATTAAAATACTTCTGTGATAAACTCTTAACATTGTGAGTCATTAAGGATCCCAGACCAGGAGGGAAAAAAAAGGGCCTAGTATTCATATGCCATATTTTCTTAGTGGGGTCACAGTGTGGAGGTGAAGTTGTAACAATTTAAACTCTGATTTTTAAATCTGTAGTCTCAGCAAGATAATAGAGTTACTGCAAAGCAGTGAGCTAAGTGAGGTATCTTCTGTTTCCTTTGCAGTGCCCCATATAAATAGTGGGTTTACATTAACTCTCCTCCATCAGGAAGAGATGACGTAGTCATGAGGTGGAAAGAAACTAAAAGGAATGCCACCTCCAAAATCCAAGGCTCTGCATTATCTGACAGCATGCCCTGAAGTTTAAACAGAACATAGTTTATTTAAAATTAGGATTAAAAAGCAGTTTTTTAAAATTGTGACAACCCAGCTAACACTTTTAAGTAGTTTTTCCTGGCTTGTTTAAACACTGTGTCCTATCCTTGATAGATTAACAGTTACAGAGCATGCTTAAATTGTCTAATTAATTTCAAAAGCAGTGTAGAATTGACTAGCAGGTAATTTAATCTAAAAATAATTAAAACGATTGAAATTATTACGTTATTGTTTAATTAATATTCGCTAATATTGTAATTTTCAGTCTAAATTATGCTGATTAGAGATTTCCCTCATAAATACCAATAAAATTAATTACAAATTAATTAAATTTGCTAAAAGATTCTCATAATGGACTTCCAGCTATTCTTGATTTTTGCAATAAATAAACAGAAGCATTATTAAGTGGTATATCTTCCTGGGGGAGATATTTAAACATGATATGCAGATATTGCAAATGGAAGGATTTCCCATGAAAATAGATATGCTTAATAGCAAAGGCTGTTTTTTCCTTCTAGTAGAAGGAAAAAAAGAAAAGAGCTCAAAAGCTGCATTTTTCATGTCATTGTTTGGCAAGACAAAATGCTTTCCATTCTGTTCTATCTGAGATTCCAGGAAGATCTGCTGACATGTGGCAGTTGTGCTTCCTTCCAGTTCCAGTGTCTTGCATGGTTAAGAGCATTTGTAGTAAGACTACACTTCAAAAGCAAGTCCACTGTGTTATCCAGATGACAAAAGATTTGAAATAATCATGAGAGTAATTTCTCGTATTTAGGGGAGTGATGCCCACGTGTACCAACCTGCACTGCCAGTGCAGCAGTCCAGATAGTTTTCTCCATCATCTCTCTATTAAGCTAGAACAGAAATGGTGGACCACATGTGAAAACCTGTGAAATTGCATCCTGCAAATAACTTAATACTAAGCTTGGAGGTCTCTCTCTTTTTCCTTGGGCAGTAATAAGCTTAACGTTTAATTATGGAAGTGGGTATTCACATGTGGATAGATTTTGCCTCTTCTGGACTTTTTAAAAGGATGTAAATGTTGTTGTTTCAGTGCTTTAGCTAGAAAAAAAGACAAGAAGGAAAGACACAAACGTATAAAAATATACGTTTTTATAGCAAAACCAGGAGCCATAAGAGGTTGTCCAGTATAACAGGTGACAGTGAATGTAAAGTTGCATCAATAACTTTATGTGTGCATTAGCTCCTGCAAAAGGAGGAAAACCTGCAAGATTTCTATCTAGGGGAAATTCTGATTTTAATCACTGCTTCCAAACTCAAATCAGACAAAAGCTGCCAACTATCATGTTGAGGTGAACACCTACAAATAAATTCAATTATATCAAAATATTTTATTGCTTAAAGAACCCAGCAGTTTGTTTCTATAAAACAGAGATATTTTCTTTGTTTATCTACAATCACTTTCACATTCAGCTTCCTCCTTTTCATGGTGATATGGCCATGGAACTGGTAATAACACAGGTGATGAAAAGTGGTCAGACTTGTAATTCATCTCTAATTTGCAGCAGGTTTTTCTCCTTCCTGAATTAATCACAGTAATTGTAAACTACACTTCCCATGATTGCCCTGCCATCCCAAAGCCCTTAAGCTCATTTAAAGGGAGGCTTAGTTAAGAAACTGAAGGATAGCTGCTTTAGTTGCTGAGTCTTGTGGCAGTTTTCAAGGCAATGACTTGAGCTACAGTCCCCAGGAGGCACTCTGGTGGTAGTCTTAGATGTATGTAATGTCAGGGTGAATTGTTAAAAGAATTATTTAGGTACAGTTCAGAAAATCAAAATGTTTGAGCTGTTGCTAAGCTGGCCTAAAATGATAGTTTGAACACTGAAAATCCCTTTACTGCATTCAATTGTCTAGCAAGTATGTTTGCTGTGTTAGTTCTATTTTTAAATTTGTATATGTAGATGGATCCAGTAAGGTGGATTCTTCCTGCTGGATTCTATAGTTGCTTGGCATGCAGAATTCCCACTGATGTTAGTGACAGTGTGGTCACAATATGCTTATGTTTTATTGAAAGGTTTTCCTGGACTTGATCTTGTGGTGTCAGTGTTCCCAGGGCCATGCCTAACTAATGAAATTTAAAAGAAAGTATTGTCCATTTAGTTTTGATTATATTCCCTATTTTGTCTAAAATACACTTTTAATTGTGCTATTTCTGGGGAGCTAATGAAGGGGAAAACTTGTTTCTGAAAAATTGAATCACAGCTGTAGTAGCAGATAAGGCTGACGTTCAGTTCTTAGAAAGAAGCAATCAATGTTGAATGTATCAGGTAAGTTCATTTCTCTTGCTCTGCTTTAATAGCTTATAAAGAAGATTGATTAAGTTCTTGTCTGATAGATCAATAATGGAATGAAACTGAGCTTTCCCTCCTTCAAGCATGGGTTTGTGATATGCTGGGGAATGTAGAAACCAAAGAGAAGTAACACTAACTTAAAAAAAAAAATACCCTATACACTGGGCTTCTATTAAGTCCATTCATATTGCATTGCTTACACAGCATATGAGGCAATAGCCATGATTCATATGTGACAACAAATCTTGGTTCCTTTTTCCATACTGCGCAGCTATGTTCTTCATATCTTTATGCTCTGTAGACTGGTACAAAGCATGTGAGATTTTATAGAACCTGGGAAAACAGATTTTGTGTTTCTATCCACAATGATGCAAGCTTGAAAGGAGCCGGCTTCAGGTTCTATTCAGGCATAGTAATGGATGATTTTTCTGGTCTTTGTAAACTTTAGAAACTGTTTTAACCTTTGAAATACGAATTTTGAGAGGATAAGTTTCTGTGCAGGTTTCAGATGTCTCAACTTACTTAGATTGGGAATGTCAAGAAAGTATCCAAGTATCTCAATTTCTAGCCAAACTGATGCATTCATGTTGGTGTTTGAATCATATTGGTTTGATTTCTTTTTTTGGTGTAATATTTCACTTTCCCTTGAGTTCTTTCCAGTGTTGCAAAAGAAATAATGTGAGGATTAAGGGTATTGTGAACTATCAACCGTAGCATTTGTGACAGTAGAAATATCACTGATACAAGAAGTAACAGAAGTAGCAAAACGTCAATATTTTATTTGCATATATAAACATCCTAATATCTTATGTGGTGGCCCATGCATTTTATTTATGTTTGTGGTTGCCTTTTATGTTTGTCACACACCTAAACAGAGCCTGCAGATCTTGAACTGTGAGCTGCCTTTAGAAAGGAGATGCTCTTCGTTAGCATAATGTGAGTGTGAGACTATTTCAGCAGTTCTTTCATTGAAATAACAAGAAAGCAAGTATGTTGCTTGTATTTGAACAAAAAGATAGTCAACACATGTACTGTGGAGGCATCCAGGATGCTAATTATCTGTAGACAGTGCTAACTATACAAGTAACTGCACACTTCTCATTTTAGTTTTGTGTGTGTACATAAACATTTTTTTTTCCTTTCAAGCATAGTTTATTTTAGGAACTCTGTACATGATACAAAACCCAGAGATGAAAGCTGGAAAAAGCACTGTGTTTTGCTTGTAAATTCCTGATGCATTGGTGCTGTTACTGTAGTACATATTCAACTTCTATCTTATTGATCTATTATTGATTTTTGTTAATAGTGAAGTTTCTTGATACAATGTGACAAGACTGCTTGTATAAGCAATTTCAATTAGATTTCTAAATAACTGATTGTATAGACTGTCAACTTCTGCCTTTTCAAATTAACTTTCATATCAAGTCTTGAGTGTTCATCTCCATCAAGTAACTTTGGCCAGGCTTTTACCAGCCCTACAGTGACATACACACACTGAAAGAAAAGGATGCAGCAAAGGGATCTCTTAGCAGGGACCCCCTAGAGCGTAACAAAAGCATCTCCTTGCAAAATGCATAGTTTATCTCTTGTTTTTACCAAGACAACAGCTTCTCTGTATGGGTGAGGAGAAAAGGGCCAGTAGCTGGTTCATCTACACTTTGCACTGGGAGTCCCACAAAGTAATCATGTGCTGTGATACTATCTATTTTCAGTCCTTGGTGTTCTTTATTTGTTCATGCTCGTTATGCTAGGAAAATGATACATAATACTGAGAAACCCTCTCTGCTGTTGGTGAATTATTTTCTTACTTTGGTAACAGAGTTACTGACAATTGGTTTTCCTTCCAGCTTAGTGTCCTAAGCTTATCTTGCAACAGCCATTTTCCTACATTCTTTGCAGAAAACCAAATTCATGATTCCCTGGCTTTTCAATTTTTTTTTTAAATTTTTTTTAAATTTGAAATAGAGGAGTGTGTTTCATGATTGTCTGCTATTAATTTTGTACACATTTTTGCTGCTTTTTTTAAAAATTGAGGATGATCGTAGGTAAACAATTTTTTTTTACTGTGCCAAATGGAAAAGTTGATCTTTACAGATATTCTGCATTACTAGGAAGGGATGGTACTCTACAAAAGTTTATTCAAAGAGTAAGAGTGGTCATATTCCATCTGTAGATTGTCAGTCATGGATTTGAATTTGTGTGTGACTGGAGTCTTAACCATGAGACAAAACCACTGCGCATTACCCAGGTCCAAAATGGAATCCACTGATGCATAGCACAGTACTTTCATTATCACAGCATGCTTCTGTTACAACCTGTTAGATTCTTTTATTTTAAGGAAAATTACGCTTTATATTTCAGCCAAGTATTTGGACACAGAATAACATCTGTTGCACAGAAGTACAATTTTCAGAGTTATTTGCATTTTCACCAATCAAGTTTGGCTTGATTGGTGAAAAAAAAAAATTGGAAAAAATTGGAAAAAAAAAAAGGCAATTATACTATCAAGTGCATTGGATGCCCATGGGGCTACATAAATGCACAAAGGGAAATCTTTTGTAGGCTGTCAGAATGCAGGCTAGCAGAATGTTAGAGGTTGGAAAGGACCTCAGATGATCTAGTCCACCCCCCCTGCCCGAGCAGGATCACCTACTGTATGTCACACAGGAACGTGGCCAGGCTGGTTTTGAATGTCTCCAGAGGAGGAGACTTCAGCTTCACTGGGCAGACTGTTCCAGTTCTGTCACCCTCACAGTGAAAAAGCTTTTTCCTTATGTTTATGTGGAACCTCCCATGCTCCAACTTGTACTTATTGCCCCTTGTCCATCACTGAGAAGAGCCTGGCTTCATCCTCCTAATGCTCACTCTTTATGTACTTATTAATAAGGTTGCCCCTCAGTCTCTAAGCTGAAGAGACCCAGCTGCCTCAGCGTTTTGTTATGAGGGAGATGTTTCACTCCCTTGATCTTTGTGGCTCTGCACTGGACTCCTGCAAGCAGTCCCCTGTCCTTTTTGAACAGAGGGGCCCAGAAGTGGACACAGTATGGCTCATGGTCATGCTTCTGTCCACCAGGAGCCTCAGGTCCCTGTCCTCTATGCTGCTCTCTAACTGGTCAGTCCCTAACCTATCCTGTGACGTGGGGTTGTTCTTTCCCATATACAAGGCTACACTTGCCCTTGTATTTCATTAAATTTTTCCCTGAAGTAGTGTGGTTTGGTAGAGTATGGAGTGAGATTATCAAGGTTGTGGTGCTCTGCTTTGAAGTGAGTGAGGTGTGATAAAGATGCACTGGACCTGACTTAGTCTACTCTGGGAGGAGCCCTAAATGGAAAACTACAGCATGTCAGTTCTTATCTATCAGATCAGTAAGAACAGCCACTTTTAGGTTCCTCATCATGATAAACTAAGCTGAGACACTTCAGTGTGGTTTTGAATTGGATGAGACCTAGTTGGAAGTGCTAGGTGTATTCATACCTGCTATTGGCAGCTATTTTATATTCAATGAGGAATAAAGACATGCCTTCCCCCTGCCTTTGGCATGAAGTCATCTACAACTGGAAGGAACTGTTCAGTTATGTTTGGTTAAAAGTACATTACAGTGTTATGTTCATAAATTCCCAGTGTAGATGCTCAAATCTGTGCAGCCCTTTGAGGTTGTAGACATGGAATCAATGTATCTAGTTAAACTTAGTGAATCAAACTTCTAATACTGTTTTTTCAGTTCGTTGATTCCCATGCTGCCTTCTACTCACAAAAATAATTTAGCTGCATTTATTTCTGTCGTTGCTTGTGTGAGCCTTTGTGACTCTTTTTGAGCAACTGGAAATTCCTCAGATTACTCGCCGTGGAGTGTGCCCAGAGTATCCAAGGATTCTTGCTCTGTCTGCTATCTGTGTAGGAAATATGAAAGATGTTGTCTTGATGTTCCTCATGATGCTGTAGTATTGCAGACACTCAGATGAACAAAAAGGCTAAAGGGTGTAATGATATTTATCTTCTTTTTAACTGGTGATATCTCAGGCCATCTTGCAGGTGCAGGAGCCCTTAGTGGGACCTGAAGCTGAAGCAACAGCTTCAGGAAATGTTTCCCAGTTCCCATTGCATAGGCCAGCTTTTCCATCAAAATTTTGTGTATCTGTCCTGGTGCTGAGCTAACTCAGGGGTGTGAACATGTAATTGATATTTTTTGCATTAGAAAAAAAAATGCATCTGCTAAAAATAAATACAAAAGTGCTAACAAGAATCTGATAATTGAAATTTTGTCTGAAGGTTTTCAGTCAGTATATTAGCTGTGGTGTGAATGTAGATCCTCTTTACACATAGTCATATGAGAAACAATTACTTTCCAATAAAGTAATTGTAATCTTGGAGGCAGTGAGAGATCACATTAAATGGTGTGGTTTAACTTTGGAATCATTCAGAACTCTGTGAAGAACATCAAAGCATTTATAAGTTATCATTGCTTGGTTTACTGTTAATTAAAAATTGAAGTCAGATAGAAACTGATCCTCAAAATTTCCAAGGAGTTCTTTTAATTTCAGCTGTTTGGTTTTTTTCTTGCAAAATTTCTTTCTTAGAAGTCTTAGTTTCTATTAGATTAAGTATAAAGTTTTTTTATGACATCCATTGTTCTCTTAATTGAGTATAGTTAATTTGGGGCAAAATCTAAATCGGACTAACTGTTAGAAAAGTATCTGCAGTTTAGTGAGAGCTTTGCATACTTAATACCTCTTAACACTTTTCCCTTTAGAGGAATGACTGGAACTGTGTGGCTGTATTCTTCATCTCTGCAATGTTTTTTAATTTTGGAGTTGGAATATTACACACACACATACAATTTTTTGTTGGAGAGACATCTATGATGAAGAGAGCACTTTGCTGGCTCAGGAAACATTTGCATATTCATCTTGCAGTTCAGTCTAAGAGGAGCCTCTGGCATGCTGATAGACCACTTAGATATGGAGCCTGTGATGTTCTTCTAGACTTTAGAATTCAATAATTGGCCAGATCTTATATTACATGGACAAGTTCACTGGTTTGCAGATGTCTGGGGGATGTGACTTAGCTTCCTCAAAGTCATTTGTACCTGGGCACATCCTCAGGGACCTGTTACCTGTGCCCCTGAACTGCTTGTGAGCTCAAGGCCCAGTTGTGCCTGCAGAACTGTGTTCCCACTGGCCACCCCCTTCATGGCTGCAGGAAACCCCTGAACAGGGTGCTGCAGCATTGACACACAGGCTATTGCAGACCACACAAATATCAAATGCTGAAGAATTAGGTGGGCACACACTTCAGAAACAGAGATTAATACCTGTGATGTGCTCTCCTCTGAAACTCTTCCCTTCTGTTTCCAGAGCTGTCACTTTCATTTGTTGACGTGTTCTCTTTGAATGTATTAATAAAAAACTCCAAAGTTGTAAAAGTGTAATACTGCTTTCTCTTAACTACAATGAATAATGACCATGTGTTTAACTTTGGAGTAAATTATTTGTGAGGGACCCAGATCAGCATATGGAATGTAACCTAGCAATGTGCAGCACACCTCTGGTAATTAAAATGTTCAGGTAAACTTTGTAAGTTAGAGAATTATTTGTAGTACCAACACTGTTTTTTTATTGAGAAAAGAAGCCTCAAAGAATTACTAATTGAGTTCATTTAAAGCAACCAAACCAACCCAAAACCACCAACAATAACAATAATAACAATAATAATAATAATAATAAAAAAAATGAAAACCAAATCAAACCAAAACAAAAAAACCCTGATAAAATGTGAACTGGAAATCAAAGACTGGTTTGGCAAGGCAAGCACTAGAAACTCCCCAATAAAGTGCTTCTATCATTTGCTTCCAGGTAACTTTGGGCAACTGTGGGTTCTATTTTAAAAGCATCCATAGGTTAAGCTAAGCCCTACAACATAAGCCTTTGGTCATATTCATGTTTTAGTGAAATTACATCTTTGCCATTTCAGAAAAGCCACAAGTTCAGCAATGCAGAGTATTAAGGGGTGTTTGTAACCTGCATGAGGCTTCCTGGAATGTATGCACGTGTTTAACTTTATGCACTGCAAGTACTATTCATTGACTTCCATGACTTCATTTTTGCAAAATTCAGCTTATATGCAAGTCTTGACATTCCTGGTGCATCAAATGCTTGCTTTTAGCAGTTCCTTTGAAAGCTAATAGAGCTGTACTTTGAACTTCATGCTTATAATTCCCTGTGTTTAGCTTGTACAACCCCATGGATTCTAAAATGATGGCTGGAGACTGAAGTGAAGACAAAATGTTGAGGACAAAAAAAGAAACATGCCCTTTCGTCCAGGAAAAATCAGGCTTTTTTCTTTCCAGTAAATGCTGTAAGGGAAAATTAGTCTCAAATCCTCTAAGACTTGAGCCCAATTCTGCTGCCTTTTAATAAATTCCTTTTGGCTTTAATTGGAACAAGATTGGGCTTTCTGTGTGATTTTGAAGTTTCATTACCTTATACTGATAAATAATTTCCTTATTTTAAACAATTAATCTTTTCTGTACATATTCCTCTTCCTATCTTAAGTCTGATTCTGCACTCTTTCCATAAGCAAACACCTTCTGAGACTATTTGGAGATTTGCTTGTGTGAGCACAGCAGCAGGACTTGAGCTGTGAGATGGCGGATGCTTCAGATCAAGGGATAAAACTGACTTGTTACCTGGTACATGGTCTAGCAATATCTTTCTAAATATTGAAATGAAGTACTTACTAGTCCAGTGCTGTACTTACCATGTGGGCTATATCACAGCTATTTCTGAACCTGTGTCTGAGGCTACTTCATGCATTAAACACAAGAAAGTCAAAGGTGTGCATTACATTAAGATAACATTCTTTCAGGGTCATTGAAGGCATCTGGCTGTGCCTTGTATCTCAAAGTGCATTCAAGACATTTATCTTGCAGCAACGTGTGTTTGTTTTGTTACCTAATCATAAAGTGGCATTTAAAAATTGTGCTTTCCTATTAGCTGATGGGGTCATCTAGCTGTATATGCAGCTGGCTGAGGCTGAAAAATACATGGTACCTTTGCAGCTGGGGAAGACTCAGCTGCAGTAGGAGATTGTGAGGACATTTGGTGTGTCTGGGATGCTGGACATGCTGCCAATTTCTGAAGGAGCTTTCTGTGGGAAACGGTTGGAAAAAAACATGTGCTGTCCACAGGATTGTCAAATGGGCTTGTGACCTGCTGGGCATTGATCCTGTTGTCCAGTATGTGTTTGACATCATCATGGTCTTCTGTCACTAATCTGTTTACCCCTATTCAAAGCCCAGTTATTTGGACTTATTCAGAATATTAATTCTAGGAGAACCTTGTGTCCTGCTGAAGAGGCATTTTTCTGTTTCAGCCAACCTCAGTTAATATAAGGGAAATGAATCAAGATTTCAAGTGCCTGAAAGAAAAATGCTGTCTCAGGTCCCCATCATACACTTCCCCACTCCTTTTTAGGGTCATGAGTAGGAGACTGTGGTTACCATCACATTCCTGTCTTCACTTTAATCTACTGACGTTACATAAAATACAGAAAGGCAAAGTATCAATATTTCAGGAGGAGAGATATAGCATATAGGCCTTTTGGCATTGAAGAACATGATTAGTATCTGGAAACTAAAAGGGACAAGTAATCACAAGAAAAGCCTTCCTCGTTTTCTGAGCTGGTCTTCTTGTAATTTGTCAAAAGCTGATTTCCTTTTTTAATAAGATATTAATAGGTGTGGCCTGTGGTCAAAGGTGCAGACGTCCATCTTGTGAGTAATAGTCTTGTGAAGAGTCTTGCCCAAGGTGTAAATGCAGACAGTGGGCAAAAAATCTGAAGTGCCCTTTCCTTTTCAGGGGTGGTCCTAGCTGTCCCTGTGGGTACCCTGGCATAGCAGTGTCAGGGATGGTGCCTGGCTGTCCTTCTCTGACAGGTGATGGTTCTGAAGGAAGGAAGAAGGGAAGGAGGCAAATGTTTATCTGGCAAGAGGGAAGAAAGGTTTGAGAGCAGCCAGAAATATATATACAGGCCTCCGCATATATAGGGCACTGATATGTGCCCCTGTGTGTGCTGCATGCAGAGTGCTGGGGATTCAAGCCCAGATGATAAGTATGGGATGCAAGTGAGATTTTCTTTTTAAAATGACAAGTTTTAAAGTACCTTTGTAAACTCATAGTAATCTGTCATGGAAAGGGGCGATTTCATTTGAGAATTCTCTGTTTAGCAAAATGGTATAGTTTTTTGGAAAGCTTTAAAATAGGCGATGTTAGAGTTTAGAGCTTTTTAAGATCCTCTTATCCGTGGTTTTGAGATGCATGCAGTAGTAATTTTATTCCTGAAGCTTGCACATTTTAGCAACACTAGCTTTTAATTCATTATACGGCAGTATGGAGCTGTTGAGAGAGACATAGCAGGTTGATTCATTTGAAATCCTAGGACAAATAGGCTTTAAAAAGCAAATGCATTCATTCTGACACTAATTATGTGTCTTTCCCACATGTCGTAGTATCTTGTGTCACAAATTGCTCTCATTTGCTACTCAGTGCAAAATGTCTGAGAGATGAGTGCAAAAGGATATGCTTTAACCAGGTGTAGGACAGGTCTAAAACCTGTGGACTGTCTGGGAGCCAAACAGAACAGGAAACGTCACACCAAAGAATAAAAAAAAGAAGGCCTTCAACAGGTATTAATTTTTGCTAGATTTTAGGTAGAAGTGCAGCTTTGCAGAATGCAAAATAGGCTGCAACATGCCCAGCAAAGAAAAATGAGCACCAAGGCCTTACCTGTTTTGTTTGAGGTTGTTTGGGCTGTAAACTGGTAACAGTGTGCATCTTTTCATGTAAGATACTGGTGACCTGAAGAGTGTCTCTTAGCAATACGTTGTTTTTTCCAAAGAAACTGTAGAAGCTACACTGAATGAAAACATGCATTTCTCTGTATATGAATGCAAAGGATTTTATGTATTTAAGTGAATTAGAGGAATCTTGTGTTACTGAGTCAGTGCTTGTTGCCAGATAATGGACAAGCCTGGTATTGCTCTTCTGTAACTAATCCTGTGGTAGTGTCACAGGTCATTTGGTGCCAACTGGTGTTTGTTCTCCTCAGGAAAGAGCATCTTTTCCAGCTCAAAGTAAAACTGTGAGAAATTAGAAGCTGACAAAAAAAAGAGCAAAAAGAAATCGCTGAAAATGATGATGGTTTGTTTTTTATTTTGCACAAACTGCCTCCATGTTTCCTGCGTTAAGCAGAGAGGCATCCTCGTTACGTTAAAGAGTTTTAAGCAGCAAATGCCTTTTCACCTGTGCTGCAGCATTCAAACCTGGCATGCTTTACACGTAATGCAGTTTGACAGTTCATTTGAAATAAATGTGCCGATAACCCTTAAAAGTGGTAATAAAATACTCTTTGCTCTACTGTACAGATGATTAATACCACTAAAGTAATTAAATTCCATTAGGCTGGGGTTCACATACCCAAGGAATTGGTGCCAGGATTTAGCAGATCTCTGGTGAGGACAAAAGACTAATGCCTTTTAAAGCCATGTTTCACAAGTAAAATCCCAGGAAAGTCTATATTAACTTAGGACATCTGCTTGTTGTGATTGTTTGAGCTATTGATGCATTGGATCATTAGCAGGGTAGTGTGAACTACTGTTTTCCTGTTGACAAGGATCTCTCAACAGGAGCTGGTAGCTTTCTGCAAAGGGAGAAAAAGCAGAGCAGGGCAGCCAAGCTGGGGCTTGTGCATGGGCTTTGACTTAGAGAATTATTGCTAACTGTATAGTCTCTGATGGTAGGAAACAGCATTTTGCCCCCAGCCATTTTTCCCAAGATCAGAGCCAAAGTAACTCTGTCTCCTGCTGTTTTGTAGCTGTAGATTCTTAAAGACTGGCATTATTGTAGTCGATGAACAGTTTGCCCCCTTTCAGATGGCTGCAGTAATGACCCACAGGGGAGGCAGTGGTTAGGCAATGCTGACAATGTGACCAGGTGCTGCAACATAAGCATTTCATTAAATATTGAAGCAATGGTTTCCAGTTACAGTGGCAAAAAGGAAATTTGGTCTATGTCCAAATATGTGGCTATTTTTTTTCTTTCAACCTCTTCTAATCACATTATTTTTTGCATGACCTTTCTCCTGCTAATTAGCTGCTGCCTTGAAAAGCATTGTGGGTAATATATCTAAGGTAATTCAACATTCCACTTCACACACTGGTAATAATTCTTAATGTATGAATGATTTATTTACTGCATATTTTTTTGTGATCTTAAAGTATGCAAACCACAAAAAAAGCACCATTTTTATTATTACTGTACTTCAAATCAACAACAACAAAAAAAAAAAAAAATTGAAAGGACTTGGGCTTCTGTTTGAAAGCAAGAAAAGATGTGCACTACAACCAGTATCATTTCAATGCAAGCAATTGTTGAATTGTAGGAAGGGGTGAGTGCAGTGGGTGTTGTCAGGAGGTGCAAAAGGGGTCAACTGGCCCATTCCTGTGCTTGATACCTGGGAGTACTTACTCCTGGTGAGTGCTGTACTATGAGTTACTTTGTGATCAGAATAGAGAGTATTAGAAGATATACAAGTATTCCTGCTGGTACTTACGTCCATAGATCTGAGGCTAGGATTGAACATCACCTTTGGCTAAAAACCAAGAAAATTTTCAACTCTAAAAACATAGTCACCTTTGAATGTTGAATCATGTTTTGAAAATGTGAATTATCAAAACCGTGTCAGAAAAGTGCACGTTTCTGTGTGGTGTGCATATACAAACACGCACACGCTGGTGTGCATGTCCCAATTTTTTTATTTTTTAAAGAAGGGAGAAATTCTTCAGAAAAAATGATTTTGAGGGGGTTTATTTTTTCATGTTTATGCAATCAATTTCATAAATTTATAAGAAAAAATTAACATCATTGTTTTAATCTGAATTTATGGTGTGATGCAATACACAACTGAGTAGTACAACTGTGCTGTGTTCAGTATATCTATTACATTTTCTAAGCAGGTTGGCTGTTTTTGTTATACTGCCTTTGTCATTATTGATTATTTTTAATGAAATTATACATATCATTAAATGACTTGAAGGTGCAATAATTTTATTCTTTTAATACATTGTATACTCTTTTCTGTTCTTTGACCCTGTACTAAATATATTTCTGTTCTGTACAAGCTGTTTCTATAAATATGGTCCTGCAATGTCAAAGCTTTTTTTCATAGCTTAAAAATGGTTTACAAAGGATGCAGGTGCACAAACAGATAGAAAAATCATTTAGGGAAAAAAAAATCATATTGCTCTACTAAGACCTGTGTTTTCCGTATGCACTGTTGGAGATTTGGGTAACCAGGTCCTGTTAAAAGTAACAGACATTTGTAGTCTAATTTCAAGACTTCCTGTGGTGAGATATTTTTTTCTCAGTAAAAGTGTTTAAATAATTCTAAGAATCGTGGTTTGTTTTCTTTTTGCTTTCCTTGAAAGGATCTTTTTTTTTTTTTTTTCTTTTAAAGTTTTTGGGTTTTAAGAGAGGGAAACTAGTATTTAAAAAAGGCAGGGAAAGGAGTGATTGCAGTATGCATGTGTGTGTATATATAGCAAAAGGGGAAATGTCATATCAGCTTTGTTTCAGTCCATCCGTTCTTTCTTCGTTATACTGTGGTGTGATGCTGAAATCTGACTATAGTCATAAGAAGGAAAGGCTGCAAGTGGTTAGAGCTTCAGGATAATGAAGTGCACAAGGCAGCATCTTCTATGCTATTGGAAAGAGCAGGAAAAAAACTGGTAGTGTATTAAAATGTTTACAGTATAGCAATATTATGCTTGTGAAATTGCTATGATTATGTATCTTAAAATATGCCCTTTTGAGAACTGGCCTAGTTCTTCACTTAAAAGAGCAAGCTAAAATTGGGTAAGTGTCAACAGTCAAATCAACAGTTATTTCAGTAAAAGATCCTTTTTAACTACAGAGATTCAAGAATCTCAGAGACAATGGGATTTGCAGAGGCTGAATTACAAGAGGCGATGAGTCCACAGATGCAGTATGCTCACAGTGGAAAATTTATTATGGGATGTAAAATGTAGGGTTCGATTCTTGCAGCAGGTCTTCTATGACAGCTGTAGAGGTTTTATATATCTAACATAGAACCAAACGAATTTCAGATATTATTCATGTATTTATTTTTTATGTACTTACCTTTTTTTTATTATGCTATTTTGTTATTTCAGATTTTGTATTCAAATTTTTTTGATGATTCAGAGCAAGAATTAAGTTTCACAACAGTTTCCCCTACCCCCTGTGTCCCAGTCCCTTCTGAATTGAGCCCAATTTGAGTTTTCCTTGACAATCATAACCTGACAGCCACTAAATTCTGATTCATTGCATCACAGCAATGTAATTCTCTTGAAGACAGTTACATGACTAAAATGAGCAACACTAGCTGTGATTTTAGCCAAACTTATAGAGTGTGTGTGATTTGCTGTAGGATGCTCCTTGAAACAATTTATGAAATGCAAAGATGCAATATTCTCACTTACTGCTCAGTAGCCAGAGGACTTCTTTTCTGTCACTCCATCAGTGAAGAAATGTTCTAATACATATGTATATATTAACATTTATATTCATATTTTTTAACTCCCCAGAAAGGTGGCAAGAAATGGAAAATAGGAAGTCGGCTTATGTGTGAACCAGGTGCTCATATTAGTGTTATTTCTGTAAAGATATTGTCAGGTCAGCAGAGGGACTTCAGTTACTGTGTGCATATTGTAGAAATGCTTTTGGCTGATCTACTGAAAACTCTGGCAACTTCCTCATCAAAATAAATCATTATATCTACCCCCATAAGAACAAGGCAAGTTGATCTGCTTGACTTATAACCAATGGCTTTTGCTCTTGAGCCCTGCTAACTCGAGCATTATTGCTAGATCAAGAGGAGGATTTAAGTTGGTATTTTCTATTAATCTGTATAAAATTTACTAGCCTTAAATGGGTGTCTGTATTAATGGGGCAGCTTTGTTATCTCTTTCTTTTGTGGATCTTAAGTTTTTACAAGCCATTACCAAGGTATTTGCACAGTAATGGATCAATCACCACCCTGTCCACCTGCTCAGAATTATCTATCCTTTTAATATATTATTAATGTCTTTGATTTGCAGAGTGGAAGACTGGAAAGGCTATTTGTATCTGTGTTGTACGCTGAGAAAATCTAAAAATAAATGGCTTTGTAGAGAGGCATTCTCCATGAGCAAAAATTTTTCATATTGCTGGATTCAAGAAACAAACAAAAAGACAAAAAATTAAATTGAGGGCTTGAAGGACCAGAACTATTTCTACAGTAGTTAAAAAAAAGAGAGAGAGAGAAGAGGAGGGGGCAGTGAAGACTAACAGTACTATAAAATGCTGAAGCCTCATCTTGATTTTAACGCCTCACCTTGCGTTCTTATGCCTTTTTAGCTCTCCTGTAATAAACTTTCAACATTGATGAGTTATGGATGCAGAGAAACCAAGGGGCTGTTTTTTGTCTCAGGGTGCACGTTTGCTGCTTTGCCATTCTTTTACATTTTCATTCTTCATGCTGATGAGTCAGTACAGATTTATATTACCATGTTATTATGGATAGTATAGACGGAGTCTCCTTGAAAGTAATGGCATGTGATTGCTTACCCCATTACTTTCAATGGGACTAAGTCTGTGTCATCCTTAGGGACTCTATCCCATTGAAAGTAATAGTCTGAGACTGCCCACATCGTTACTGTGCTTTAAATTGGATTGAATTTATACTGAGCTGTAGAGGCCTGCCACAAAAAGTCTCATTTTTAAGACATAAAGTTGATAAAAGTTTTTTGCCAGTGGATGGAAAGTTTAACGGAGTGTTTGAAAGTATGTTTATAGTATTAAAAGTACTGTTTTACGTTGGTCATAGTCCTTAGTGTTTGACCTTAACAGTCAAAGAAACCCCTACAGTAAGATATTTAAAGGAGAATTTTTACTTCTACTGTCCTGTAACGATTTCTTGTATATTTTAATTTTCTGCTTTTTAGGAAGAATTATGTTTTATTTTAGTGACTTCTGTATTAGAGTCAATGATGCTGTATTACTTTCTTACACATTTTAGTAGTAGTATTTTAGAGATGTAAAAATTACTGTGTATTATTTTAAGAGAAATTATTTATTGCTATTTCTAATAATGAAAAAGATACTGTCCTTTCTTTAAGTGGGAAGTATCCTTTACTGGAGCAGTGTCCCTTTATCCTATTGCTATAGAAACTCTCTGTAGGAAAAAAATAATCAGTTAATGTAAAAATAAAGTCCTACTCATATTATGGCCCTCCCTCTGATGCCAGCATGTCTGTAAAATATATTTAGAACAAGAGCTTTACTTCTATACTTACTAATGTTAGGTGCTAATGTTCCCTTAGAAAATCAAAGTGCATTTTTTATACTTCTACATTGCCATGAAATGCAACCAGATAAAATGAAATCCATTCCAGAAAGATTAATGTTACAATGATAATGCACTGGAAAAAAACAAGAGACTAAACCCCTGGTTTTTCTTAAAGCCTTGATCAGTCCTAAGAAAAGGAAATGTTGACTGATGAAATGAGCAAATTTAGCATAGGAATCAAAAAAGTATATGTGTGCCCTTCCCACAGATGCACATACAGTGTAATAGAAATGACACATGCATATCTCAACTATATATTCTGCCCACTTCCACTAAACACAAGCTGTAGAATAAATACACTGTACGTACCCTATTTAATCTATAATGCATCATACAACATCATATGAGAAATGCACCTTTCTTTTGAGGTAATCACCATGACATAATTTATTTCAAAAGAGATCACAGTGCCACAGCTGTTACTAGTGATTTAGTAATTGAATCATCAGCAGCATTTTATACATACTCATATTTATTAAATCCCTTCAGAAGCATTAGAACACATTTCAGTTCTATGGAATGGATGAAAAACATGTCTTTAAAGGGGCAGTATAGACTTTGTTTTATGTTTATTGGAGACTGCAGTATGGTCAGATGTCATAGCCAGTCACAACTTGCTGTAACTCAAGCAAATAAAACATGCATATAGCCCTCTACCCACAGCATAATATACCTTCCTTAATCATCATCGTTATTGTAATATTCCCCCATGTCACTTTATGTAATGATCTGAGCATGTATACGTGTACATGGATAATATGCAGGTATATATTTTTAATATGTGTGCTCATGTGTTTGTATCCCTCAATTTATTTAATATTTACACTGCCTCAAGAATATAGTAATATATTTTCCCTGTATTACTTCAGCAACAGCTAGATTTTTAAACCAAAGTGAAGGGTAAGTGTCTTATGTGCAGTGCATATGTGAAGAACTGTTTCCTGCTGTGGATTCTTATGTGACAGGAGCAAGTAACTGGTTTAAGATGATGGTTTCAGTAAAACGTATGCATTTTTACAGTAGGACTGTTGCTCTAGCTTCCCTCTGAATATGTGAGATGGAAGGATTAGGTAACCTCATTTATCAAATGAGTTGATAATAGCCAAGGAATTAATACATCCACTTCTTCAAAGTGTATCATGTGGTTAAAGAAAACATATTCTTTCTCATTATGGAAGCTCCTTGCCTTACATTTTTATGCACGTTGAATTTTAAAGAAATATTTTACATGTGTGCATGGAGTAAGGCCAAATTCCACCCAGCTGGCTGTTCTGAATTAGGTGATTATTTATCAACACTGTGGCAGAAAGGGATCTAAAGGAGGAATTTGAGAGTGGAAACTGTGGCCTTGCAATCTGGAAGTTGTCATAGCTATCAGGGCTATAGAGGCTGTCTGTGATGCATTAAAATGTGAGTAGATGGATGGGGAAGAGGCAGAGTTGTGAAGTTCCATCAAAGAAAGGGCAAAATGCTTTAATTTCTGGTGATGATGCCAGGGAAGCTGCTGGAGTGATTCAGATCAAGTCTTAATGAGTTCATAATGATGGATAAGAAACATGATCTCAAATGCCATACTTGAGATTTGTTTCCAGAGTTTGTAAGTACACTGGGATTGGGTAAGACCAGCTCAGAGATGCTGGAAACCATTGTGTTGACCTGAGCCTTGTGGAACTGCAGAAGTGGCAGACCTGTTCAGCGATTTCACATTTCGGATACCTAGTTTGGATGCTCTCAAAAGATGCCATTTTCATGCAAATAATGAACCCTCCTCAAAATTCAGGAGCAGCAGTAGCCTTTTTGATTGTGCCCCTAAAATTTGACGTGTGTAAAATGAATAGCCATGTTAAAAAGGTTTAAATCAATAATCCATATATTGAGACTGAGGACTTGAAATTTGAGTTTCAAGTCAGAAGGAAATACTACTGTTAGCCTACAGACTTACATGCTTGTGTATGCATACGTATCAACTTACACACAGGTGTATCATTTCAGAGACAAAAAAATTGGTTTCTGCCCTAAATGCATTATAACTTCACTTACTCTCATAAACTCTTCTCAAAGGGCCAAGTGCTTCTTTCACACTCTCCCTATAAACAGCAGCTGTTTCCCTAAATACATGAGGTCCTGTGGGGCCAAATCTTGCAGTTCTAGTTCTAGTAAGGTACATCTTTAGTTTGAGTGTAGTCAGTTTTGAAATGAATGGCCCAAGAAGAAAAAAAAAATATTCTGCAGAGAACCCTTGTCTGTGGTCAGAATGCTTCTCACAGAAAGAAGCCTTTCTTTTGTCAACAGTCTTTTTTTCGTAATGATGGATTGCAAGAAGAGCACTGGAAGGGTGAGAGGGAGATGGTTAATACAGGGTCCTCTCCTAAGTGTTAACTTTTTTTAGGATGTTAGGACTTGTCCTTTAGGACAAATGTCTGCTGTGCCCGTTCACGTATGATACTGTCATAAGCAGCAGGTGAAAGGATAATTGTCTGTCCTCAGGTTTCTGTGGGTCTGAGGATGTGACTGTCTCAGAGCTGCTGCCTCTGCTGAGCCCCTACACCCAGTTTTGCAGGCTGGGTTTATGGGAGCCTCTCCTACAGGCACTGTGGGCACCTTTTGTCTCCAGCCTATGTTCTGCATTGGACTTGTGGTGTCCAGAAATATTAGTTTCCTGATCTGGCTGTTTTATATACACTATATTTTTATGCTTTCTCTCCTTCCTGAAAGCAGCTGAAAAGACCAAGTGTGAGGACAATCAGCACTCACAATTAGCATTGAAAGGTTTCCTGAATTGTATCCCGCAGTAGCAGTGCATCCTAACCTGGTGTTAAAATTGCATGATGGCAAAAACTGTTGCAAAAAAATAACCATGCATGGTCTTTACTTCTAGGGTTTTAAATTCTAACACTATAGTTACCATATGACATAAGCCAGAAATGTGCAATCAGCATTTTAATTTATTGTGGTGATTGTGACAAACATGAGATAGGTACAGTGGAATCAAACTGCTGTTCTGTATGTAAGTATTATATATGTATTATATATCTGTTTATAAAACCTTTGCATTTTCAAGGCAGGTGTTACCTTTAACGTATTACTAGATAGAAAGCAGACTTATTTTTGTACACACAGGATGTATTAAACTTAAGTCTGTAATTGCAAGCAATATATGAGCTCATTATATTACATCTTAGTACAGTTAGCAGCAGCTGTTATGGAGTTAATGGCAGCTGGTAGAAAATGACATATAGCACATAATACATTTAACATGGATTTAATAATAATAACAAACCCCCCACATTTTTTCTGAATCAATATCCATATTAAATTGTTAAAATATCATAGTTATTTTATCAGTATGATACCTGGAGGACTTGCTTTGACTAGGAACACTTTGACATGAAAGGTTCTACCTTAAATAACTGCACTCTTTATGTATTATAATAATTTTACAGCACATTTTGAACCACTTTGAAAGTAGCAGTTCTAGGATTTTTCAAGACTTTGTGACTAACGAGGAAAAAAATCTCTCAAAGTGGGGATTTTGCTTGTTTTCTTTTTCCTCTTGGCATACTAAAATATGACTAGCTAATGACTTATTTTAATGGACTGGGAAAACATATCCCAACCTTCATTTACCCTGTGATGGGGTGATAAGATTACAGGCCTGACAGAAAGATGAACCAAACAGGAGTCTTCTCTCTGCCCTACCTGCTCTTGAAAGATACTGGAAGTAAAGGCCTCTTCCCTCAGATCTTTTTTCTTATAGGGAATCCCCTTAAAATCTATATTGAAAAGCCTATGCTGATTGAACTACTAAGTGCATATATGTTATTGCTATATGTCTTGTAAATTCAAGCTCAAATTTATACTGGATGCTGTGGTTTTTTTGGGGGAGGTTTTAAAAAAAACCCAACAATTTAGAAAATCCTAAAAGGAGAAGAATTGCTATAGAAAAATTATACAATTATTATCACTTCATAAAAGTGTATTTCTTTTGAGAAAGGGATTATAGATTTTTCTGAAAACACTCTATTAACTGTTGAAGGTCCAGAAGCTGTCAGTCATATGTATCAGCAGAAAGTAACCATGAAGAAGCTAAGGCCACAGTGTAGGATGGTATTGAAGAATGCCCAAACAGTATGTTTGTTTGGAAGGAGTATTAAAGTTTAACAATGCTTTTTAGGTATTTGCTTAACATTTAGATCCTGTATATGAATAAGTGAAATGTAAATACTTGAAATCCTCTCTTAAGGTGGAAAGATATTTGTAAGGAAACATTATTAAAAAAAAAAAAACCCAAATGTTTAATGGTTTTGCAGTGTTTGTCTTTCAGAAGCTTCAAGAAATTTGTTTATATTTCACTAGAATGATTACTTGGTCCCTCAGATGAAATATTTTATTTTCTTTATCTCTTTTCTTTTTTTAAATTTCTCTTTATCTCTTCTTACCCATATCCTTGAGGTATTTGAACCAGCTGTGAAACGATGGGTGTTATTGCCCTGAATGTGGCAAGATTTGTGGCTTTTCTAATAAGTTGTGACAGTGCGTTCCACACCCATGGCCCTTCTGCTAAAAAATCTGGGTTTCTTATTCTTTACAGGCATCACTGTTGTTGCTTTAAATTTTTATTATGACTCATGGTAGCATTTGCATTGTTGGAAACCCAAACATTAAAAAATCATGAGCTAGGGCTGCAAATAACCTGTTTTGTTTTTTCCTTTCACTTTTTTTTAGCCTTCTGAAATACATAGCTGACATATACATTCAGTTTTTCTGTGTAACCAAGAGCACTGAAAACTTTCCACCTTTTGTTTCACTTTTAAAAGAAAATTGTAATTTCTTTGCAATGGTTCCAGCAACAAAATATAGATCAATGTGATATTTTGCTGAAGGACACCAGCTGGGTCCTGACCATGCTCAAGCTAACCATGTGCAAGTCATGTCTGAGCCAGGGTGGTGTATGACTGTGCTTGGTGAAGTACTGGACTCAAGCTAATAAACTGGTCAGTCTGCCACGAGACAGCCAATGATACCCCAGGGAAAACTGGAAATACTGGGAAGGCCAAGGTTTATTCACAGGAGTTTCCACCGATGCGTTTCTTAGGAGAGGTCCTGCTTGGAAAGGGCACATATTCTCTGCTGCAGGCTTAGCCTGACGTTGTGGCAGGCCACAAAGATCAAGGCCAAACACAGATTCTCAATAGCTCCTCAGAGGAGATCTGGGATGCTACATTCATACCAGCTTGTCCTCTGAGCAGGCAGGCTGCCACGTTTAGTACAAGCTGGAGCTTTTTCCATATGAAGAAGTTTTCCGTGACATAAAGTCATATCATCAGAATTAAAAAAATGGTCCTTGCCAGAGACTGAGGGGTTCAGTTTGGCTTCTGCTAAGACAGATTTTTTTAACTATGTTTTAATTAGCTTAGTACATGTTTTCATTTATCATATTGTGCTGGGTACATCTAGTATTAGAGAACTGAAGAACATGTGAAATTGCACTTAGGTTAAAACAATGAAAAGCTAATTAGATGAAATAACTATAATGTATTAATATTTATGTGTTATATAGGTTATGGAAGTTGGGTTAATCTAAAATGGTGCTTAATGGAACTGTGAGTGCTGTCTGACTCTTTCAAATGCTGTATAGGGAATCAGCAAGGTATTTTGCTGGAAATCCAGGAAATTTGCATTAAAGCATGATCTTTCCTGCTGAAAGAGATCCTATAAAGCATGGGGTGAAATATCCAGTACTTGAGTGCCACTCCCTGTTATTTACATGGGAATGCCACCCTTTGCCTGTTCCAGTTCACTTGCAAAAGACTTTGTCAGTAATGGAGAATAACAGTCTTTTTTTTATTTTGGCTCATGAATAAGATACTTTTAGAATACTGGGCTGGGGTTTAAGACCTCTCTAGAGAAGGGCAGATCACTGAAGACAGTAGGAGTTTGGGTTTTAGCAGCAGTGAGAGCGGAATTAGTGGGGCAGTGGAATTAGTGGGGCAGTGAGGAGGGATCATCTCCATATACTTACTGGTTAAAATTATTCTGTATGGAGTGCAATTGGTGACTGTGAAGTTACATGAGGCATGAATTTGTCCCGCTCTGACCTCTTGTGCGGATGCGTGTGCTCATTCCACCTGGAAACATTCAACTCTCTACAGCTCTGCCTCTCACTGTATGGATAAACCTCCATCACTGGTATGCCAAGGGTTCACCTGTCCTCAAAGGCTACAGTTCTGCACAGGCAATGGCAGTTCTGCCAGCTTCACTGATCTCTATGAATACATAGACTTTTTGACAATTAAATATCAAAGTTTGTTGGTGTTCCCAACTTTGTCTTGGGATGAGTGATCACATGATTGGCTCTTCCTATCACAGAAATCAAACTGGCAAGGCAGGTTTTTTTTTTTTTAAATATTTATTTATTTATTTTGCCCCCCCCATTATGTATCCCATATTAATGCCTGCTCTTCCTTGGCATAATACATATAGAAAACTCTGAGCGTGGGGGAGATCATGTTTAGGTGAGCTGTGACCCAGTTGAATCTTCTAGCAATAAAAGGTATTCCCAGTCACAGGTTACATGGCTCCTTTGTTTGAATTCTTAGGGCTGAGGGGTTTTTGCTGTGTTGTTAGTCTGGTTTTGTTTTTATATAGACATTCTCCCAGACTGCAAAAGGCTGAACTGATAATTTTTTCCAAATATCTGTAACCCAGCAGTTGTTCTATTCATCTTCAGAAGAAAAGTACTGGAGGTCATCTCCAGATTTCCTTTACACCCTGTGACCATCTTGTTCCTGAGAATTTAAATTTAAAAAGAATAAAAAAGATATTTGCTTTTTCTTGTTTTGACGATGTAATTCTGACCCTTGAAATGGGGGCATTTCTGTAACTACGTGATAGGAGCCTGACTTCAGAATTTTTCACTTGTAAGAATGAAGCTTTTGATAGTTCTAGTTAGGCAGACACTAAGTATGTTTATATATAAATGGATTCATTGCTATTCATGTTTTCAGATTCTTGAACATTTTTAAAAGATGTTCTGCAATATTGCTTTGAAGAAATAGCACTCTCAATGAAAATGTTGAAGCTATAAATGGAGATAATCTTCCACAGTTCTTGTTTGAAAAGCACAGAGAAAAGGACACTGTGTAAATGCAAGTATGTCTCAGACCTTTGGATTGCTTCACAGCTCAGAAGCCTTTACCTTTCTGTAACACAGCAGCAGTGGTTTGGAAGGGTATTTTAATTTTTGGCATGCACATCATCACACCATGTGAGGATAAAGAAGGTTTAGATCTTAAGTATTATATTCTAAACAGGCTACCGGTATGTTTTTGTGAATCGGGTGCATTTTGAATTGTATGCTTGCCAACACATATTTCAAGCATGTATTGTATTTCACTGACATTTGTAAAAATCACTTTTATTTTAAACATTTTTTTTTCCTAGAAAATATTTCTTCTCTAAATTATTTTTGCATATTGCTTCTGTTAAAAAAAAAATGATGGAAACATTGTTTTGCAGCCCAGTGCTTGTGATTTGGCTGGTAATATAATAAGTAATAGTATTTAAAAAAAATTTTTTAATAGGCTATAAGATAATTTTCCTGCCCTGTTTCTCGGAAGAGAGTGAAAATATTATAAATAGAAGTAACAGAAGCCATGAATAATAATTTAAAAAGGCTTCTTAAATAAAGTACTTGGCTTGCATTTCAAAAAGGCAAGCCACTGATTTAGTTGAAAATACATGTCTTTTATACTTTGGAGCACTAAATTATTGTAGACTTGCACACCTACACTTTGTGGCTTTTTGGGGCAGAGCAGACTCTTACGTGGCTATATAGCCAAAATTATTTCATTGAATTATTTTAAAACAATTAGAAAACTAAGCAAAAGTGTCTGCGTGTGCAAATGTCTGAATGAGCATGCATGAGTGTAAACAGCATATTTGTAAGCAAAAATTTATGTAAGGTGCATATATGCAGACTGAAATTTTATCATAAATATTCTGGTTATAATCTGAAATGTACACAGTATCCATGCATTATGTAAATATATATGCATTCTGTATCAGATATAGGGTAGTTTAACTATGAAACAAAAAGCATATAGCATCTCAGTACTGCTTATTATTTTCAAGCTCAGGAGTTAATTTAGGACACTTTATGTTAATTTTTCTTTTTTTTTTTCTTATAGCAAGTCAATTTTTGATGATACATAAGCACATCGACAGAAAAATATATTTAAATGTTCTCGATGTCTTTGTCAGTGGGAGTTTTGTCAGCTAATAAAGATGGTGTGTTTTGGCCGTAACTCTGTTGAAAATAAATTACTTTTTTTTTTTTTTTTTTTTGTCTAATGTAAAATTAAAATGAATAAACATCATAAAGCTGAAACCTATCCTAGTGGCTGCTTGAAAATGCCAGAGATGTGGCACTAGGGAGCGACCATCATTCCAGTGCAAAATGTGCCGAGCTATTTTCAATGGAAGATGAAGAGCAGAAATAGAAGACTGAAATAACAATAGGCTGATTGCTTTCATTTTTTTGTGTAGTTTAACACTGCATTACAGAGAACAACTGAGTTTCTACATTTTTCCTATTTTCTTGTCATGGATATATTAGCATTACATGATGCATACTAATTATAAAGTTGGCTGTAACAAGAGTTCCTCTTGTGAATCCATTTAAGAACTGATTGTTTACTATCTTTTTCTGTAAGTATAAAATTTTAATTATGCCACTGACAGGAACTGTGCGTGATACAGTGCTCTACATTTATCACTGGGAGAGGGCCAGTTGCAGAGCTGTTTGACTTTGGAGAAATCCTGATGCGCTTGCAATGTTGAGCAGCAGGTGCCACATTATTATGTACAGAAAAGCAATTAGGAAGCATATTGGATGAATGGGGAGTGCATTAATATTAGCAAGTACATTTGTCAGTGGTTTTGATGCGAGTCTTTTTCTTTTCTTTATGCAACATTAAGATTGTGGCTCTCATAAATTCTCCCCTTAAATTGCCATCTGTTCCCTTGTCATGCAGTAGTGAGGTAGAGAAAAGTTTTCTTGACAAAATGAAAAGAATTTCTTTTATTTAAAGTAGAAGCAAAGGAGCCTACACCAAGTGAGAGAATTGTAGGTTATGCAATTGAGCTTTGTATGGGTTAAGTAATTACTACTGAATGTAACATTAACTATGGAACAGTTAAGACTTCCCCCCCCCCCCCCCCCCCAACCCTGATATTTCAGTTTTTCAGTGATTTCATGTGTTTTTAAAATATGGTGTGAAACACTTTTAACAAAATTATACAAAAAAGCTTGCAGCCCAAACAGTGTCTCTGCTCCAGGGTTTTAGTGGAGCTCAGGAGCGTGGTTTTGAAGTGCATCTCCTGTTGGGCCCATGCCCCATGCTTTTGTTCAAGGTGCAGAGCAGTTGGGACTGACTGCCCACGAACAGCATGAAACTAAGTGGGAAGGTGCACTCTGCATTTGCATGTGGCACTAATGCACATTTGATTTGAGACCAGGTTTTATGTAAATGCCCCAAAATACATATGGGGTCATCGGTATCAGCTATTTCACCCTAGATAGCTGCTTTTTGTGGACTGCAAGACCTGCTAATGTAGATGGGGCTGAGTGTCGCAGTCTAGAAGGCCTTTTGTAAAGGTCGTTAGATAACTTCAGTGGGTATTTTATCTGAGCAGAGAATAGCATTATCTGGCAGTTATCCATTACTGCCATCTTCAAAACCAAGGAGACAGAGTATATCGGAGCTGTGTTCACTGGGAACGAGTGATGTCTGGGCAAACTGCTTTGGGTCTGAAGTTGTGGAACGCCATATCAAATGCTATTTATTTTAGAACAGGCTTTATTTTATGGCAGTTTTAAAACTTCTGCTATTGTTTTGGCAAGGATATTTGTTTTTCTTGAGGGAAGATTGCCATGTGTCTCTGTGACCAAGTAGCTACCTTAACAGAACTGTTGGAAACCGTCAAAAAAGGCAGAAGCAAATTTTAAAAATGCTGAGGAAAAAAAAAAACCATGGTAAAAATATTGTGCTTTTATGGAGCCATGCAGGAAAGACTGAAAGAGAAATGATTATTGTCTTTTTTTTTTTTTTCCCCCCCCCAATAATATTGTAAGAGGGAATACCGGTCTCCTGTGTATATTGTTTTTCTTTTGCTTTTTCCTGTAAATGTTTTTATTCTGGTGATTGCAGATTGATGTAAAAATGAAATCACTCATGTCACAGACAGAACAAAAGAGTACAAAGAATTCTCTCCTTACAACAGCTATTTTCATGTTGCGGTTCAGTGTGTATGCACGTGTTGGCATTTATGGAGAAATAATGGTTCAGCCTGTTTGGGTTACCTACTCTATTTCTGTGCCAGCCAGCACATATTGGGAATAAATCCCCTAAACGATATGTTCATTAAAAAGTGTGGGGTCAGTTCTAGCAGACAACTTGAGTAAACCAGTCCTACTTCTGAACTGAATCTGCAGAAGAACTTAACATCTTTTCCTTCTTCTTTGCTGGTCTCCCTGTTGAGTAAACTCTTCAAAGCCCAAGACAATCTGTTTTAGAAATACTCTGAAGTGAAGAACGAGCAGTGTGAGCTACAAGCGGCAGCAGCAGCAGTTCCAATGATACTTTTATAGAGTTGGATCGTGACTGCCAGCATGGATTAGTGTAACTGGCAGGCTGTCTGAATAAAAAGTAGTGGTGTTCTGTGGGACTAAGCCCTAACTCTGAGGCTGTTCCTGTTTCTACTCTCTGCCTAGGTAATTATGAAAAAGACCAGTTTTTGCTGTGTGGCAGACCGGTTTGATTTCTAGTCCCCTCATCCTTTTGTGGGACATTCCCAGAGAAATACCTGTCCTGGATGCTAGGCTGGCCCTATGCTTTTATCTCTGAACCAAGAGTTTGCATCTGTTTCTGCCTTTTTTTTCAGGCCTTTTATGATCTTTATCTTTGGTTACTCTTAGTCTACCTCACACATTGTTTTCCTTGCATGTCCTTAATCAGTACCTAATCTTTACATGCCATAAGGCTGTTCGCTTCCCTCCTGTTCCAGATTTTTTTCCTAACAGCATCTTTCACCCTCTAAAGCATTGTTTCTCTTGGTTCTGTCAATACCTAATAACAATTCTTATTCCTTGTGTATGCATTCCCGTTGCTCATAATATCATTGCTAAGATCTGTTTTTTGTCATCTTCTGCAGTTGCTTTTCCCCTCCTGTTTCACAGAACATGCAGACACTTCGTGATCTCCCCACACTGGCAGATTAAGCCTCCCATACTAGTTCCTGTATCTGTCTTGTACCCAGCACAATGTAACCCCTTCCATTCAGATATAGCTCATCATAGATGAGCAGATTGCATCTGTTCAAAAAAGAGCCCCAATCCACATAGTATTCATTTAAACAGCATTGATAGTAGTGAATTCATTTGAGATTCATATGGATGTCATATACTGTGAGTTACAGTGTAAGCATCAGTTAATGGACACTCGCAGTAAAGTGTTCCCTATCAAATAATACATCACTGAGCTACATGAAGTGGTTTATGTATTATTTTTTTTTTCTTCCATGATTTCATCATGGCTAAGGAAGGTATCTGGCAGTATGATTGCTTGGCCTTGTAGGATATTTCTTTAGCAACCAGCATTGCTTAATGTTTTATTGATGTATTTTTAAATAATTTATCTTTGAACCTTTGTTTAATGGATGTATTTTTATTCAGAATTTGATACCAGAGAAGGTAGGTCTGACAGTTTGTTTTTGCAGTCTGACAATATTTCTCTTGTGAACTTTATTAGCTCTCTTAAATGAACATTAATTTTACTTTTTTTTAATCTCTATTTTAATTACTTGGTATAGAATTTCAAGTGGCTTATATTGATATTTAACAAATGTGTAAAGCAATGTGAACAACAGTTTCTTTTTCTTCACCTGTATTTTATTTTGCACTAAATGTGAGAAATATATATAAAAAAAAGCAGTAGTTGTGCGGGGCACAATACCAGGCATCTCCTAGAAAAGGAGTGCCTAATGCTAATAGCAAAATATTCCATAGGTAGGATTTCCCAAAGCAGTCATTGCTTCTCAAAGCCTATTCTCACTGAAATGAGATCAGTACTAGAAAGCTCTGATAATGGTTCACGCTTGAAATTTGTAGGTTAGAGTATATTCAAAGTTTTTTGAGTGCTACCAACACCTTCTCATTAACATGTGGTAAGCATTTATTACTCAGTTGGGTGATGTCCTGCTTGCTTTCCAAAGAACATTCATTGGCTCTGCACAGCTTTGTCCCATGGTTGGTGTGGCAATGGGGCACAAAGTGGGGAGACCACAGGGTCCTTGTTGCTGGCAGTGAGATATGGTGAGGTTCCTGTGGCGTGTGCTTAGGTGAGGCATGGAGAAAACCTTATTTGTTGTCTGTGTGCACCAGAATTAAAAAAAAGCACAGTGAAACTGTATGGATAAATGGATTTCTCTTCTTAAGTGATAGCGATCTGAACTATTAGAATGTGTTTTCTGCCTTAAAAATATACGGAGTATATATATAAAAAAAATCAGATTATTTGGGTTTTTTAAACATTAATTATTTTTAACACTGTTTTGCCAGTGCTTCTGCTAGATTTCTTTGTATTTAGCCATCTGAACATTTCAGGCAATATTGTAAATACAAGCTAGAAGCATAAGGGTAAGTTCATGTTCTGGGCATTGCTCACTATAAGAATATGAATGTTTGCTTGTTATCCTTTCTAAATTAAAAAAAATGGAAACAAATGTAAAATGTGCTGTCCAGGCTGTGTTTTTGCCATATATTATTCAGTATAAAAATAGTGGAGACATTCACCATGTCCTCTATTGTGCAACTTGGCTATGTTTGAACTAAAGCCCCACCATCTTAAGACAACACTTTGATGTGGGTGTTTCTTTAAGTCTTAAAGGCATACATTGCACCATCAAAGCTAGATGTGAACTTTAGGGTATTTACCTTGCTTAATGAGAAATGTTTTCCACATTTTTTCACTGTGACATTTTTGTACCGCACAATGTTTCTGTGTGTTCTTTTTCTATTTAAAATTTAAAGAGCTACATTTGGGAGAGGAACAATATAGGTAAAAGAGACCCCTGGAGTGTGTCTGATGTGATAGTTCTCTTCTGTGGCACCATTTTTCCTCCTGCTGTGGGAGAGCTAAATGATAGTGCCTTATACCTTACTGAATAAAGCCTAACACTGTTTCCAGCTGTGAACATGTGATCAGGTTTTGTGTTTGATTTTTGCACACAAGTATACTACTGCAAGCATACCCACACACTCCTATGCAAACACTCCGTATGGGAATTATTGTTGACTCAGTCATTAATCTATCCTCAATTAATCACATTAAATATTAAGGTGCCTTTCTGTGCAGAGAGCTACAACAGCCTTTTCTGTTTTACCTTTGTGGAGAATTGCTACACGACCAATTTACTTTCTGGCTAAAGATGTTGAAAGATGTGTTGAGATATGTTGTTATATGAAAACTGAGCAGAACACTATTGTCTGATCCTGAAACCCTCTGAGGATTACTCAGTAATCCTATTGATATTGTTGGGAATAACGGTTGTAAGACCCAGCGCCTAATTGTTACAGATGTACTAAAAGTAACATAACATTTATTTCTGTCTTTCATGACTGTTTTTTTTCAAATGTGGTTTCTTTTCAACACTGTTCATAAAACATAAGTGTTCATTTTTTGGACAGAACATGACTTGTATTTTAATGCTACTATGGTGACTATGCCTACAATTCTTATTTAACCAAAAGATTAAACAAATTAAAATCATGCCTTTTATTTTTACCCCCAAAATGAGCTCTATTGTTGCGAAAGTTGAAGACCTGCACTTGTATTCTTCAAGAATGTGGCATGTCATATTGTTTGTTAAACACCCAGAACTCATAATATCCTTCTGTCTGGCTCACTGAACAGTAGAAAAAAATGGGTCCTGAAGGAATACATTCAGAGACAAAGAAGAAAAGTTATTTTATTTTTAGTGATCAGATGGCATAATTGTTGGTTGGTGTTAAGTGGCTCTGAATATGAAGGGAGGGAGGATTAATTTCTGAGTAAATGAGCAACATCTGAAATTACCATAGGGGCCTGATCCTTTTAGCACCAGCAATGGTGCAGTTGTGCCATTGATTTTATTTTTATTTCTTTATTTTAAAAAAAGAAAAAGCTAGCGGCTGTCATGAAAGACTTCTGCACCTCAGAGTGAAGCATCTTGCTCCCTGCAGGCTCACTGGATCTCAGTGACTGCGACTACTTGTACTTTCAAGACTGTTTGCCAGGCTTTGTATTATACACTCGTAGACAGACACCCCTGAGTTCAAGTAATGCTGAGAATGTGATGGATCCCTGTCAACAGAAGATGAGATCACTCACAGTAAAGGACAAACGAGGCTCATGGTTCGTAAGTTCAGCTTGTTTCTGTGATGCTGCCCATTAGCATTGGTTAAGTGTGGTTTTTACATTTTCTGTGTCACTTTCCTTTTGTTACAAGATGAGGATGGATTGTTTTGAACTTTGCAGCAATTAGAGGTGGCTGTAGGGGTTGTGTTTTCAAATTGAAAGGAGTGTTTTCTTTTCTGAGCAATCCAAATTTGGAAAGGTTGTGATAGAAATAGAAAGTGTAAAATGATAAGCAGATCCACAAAGGCAGCAATAGCAGCAATGATGTGAAGTAGCAGCAGTCTTTAGACACCTATCACAGAAGAAGTCACAGTGCTGCAACAAGGCCCAGGTGGACCCCTCCATCCTTAACATCCATTTTGGACATCTGCAGGACCATCTCTGGGAAAGCCAGAGCCAACCAAACAAAACAAAATGTGGCATGAACCCTGTGACCCACTGTCCATCCTCCACTAATTAAAGGAATTAAATATTCCTTCTGCTACTGCTGAAGGAATGTATTATGCTCTTCAGGCATGAGAGGAAAGAAGAGAATAAAAGCAATAAGCAGCTCTGGCAGGAGCGGAGCAAGGTCTCTGGGCAGCAGGTGCACTTGGCAAGAGGGTGGAAAGAAAATGCTGTGGTTTCAGCAGCTGCTCTTCAGTACATGCACGATATGTAGCGAGGGTAGAGCTGGTGGCAGAGCATTACTGGAGCAGGGAATACATCAACATACCAGCACGAGTGCAGAATGGTTCTGCCATTCACCATTGCCTTTTCCTTCACATTGTCATTCGCACCTGTGCCAGTAAGTACACAGCAGGAGCTGCACCAAAATAAAGCAGTAGTGTTGAACACCCCCAATAATTTATGAATATTTCTGAGCAAAGTGCTATGCTGTGCCTGCATAAGGGACACGACTGTCAGGTAAGAGTAGGAGAAAGGAGGACTATGGACACAAGGGGCAAAAAAGACCTGTTTTTCCTTTCAGAGGGATTTGTGTGTGCTTGGTGTTTTGTTGTTTAGGGAGGTGATCTTCATTCTTTTAGCCTGACCTCAGATGTTTGGGAGGTTTTGGAAGGCTTCCAGCAGAAAAATAAGAACTTCTGGATCTGAATCCAGTCACAGTTAGCATCAGCACTGAGGCTTCTACTCATTTTATAGGAACTGAATCACACTCTTGACCTGTTTTTAGCTGTCAGCACTGTCTGTGTCTGGCAGATGCAGACTTTATAGCAGCAGAAGAAAGATAATTTCTACCAAAACTGGCTCTGAAGCAAGCAGAAGCAATGGAGCCCAAGAAAACAGTGACAATGTTTATATTCACTGTAATAAACTGGAAAGCAGAGGAAGAAACAAGACAGATGTTGCAGGGGATAGCACCAATCAATGCATAGTCAGAATTAAGTGTTTTCTTCTGTATGAAGTAGAGTTGGCTGCAATTTTATTGCTTTCTCCTGTGTACTTATGAGATACTTTATTCCAGATTCCCTTCATGTGCAGTTGCTTTCTTAGATGCATGTACTTAGTTGCATGTTAGGAATATCATATGCAGGTGATAACATGCTCCTTTCCCTTTAGACAAACTGTTTCACGTTTCAAAGATCTTGTGTGTTTGCCTGGAAAACAAGAGAGTGAATTTCCCCCTTTTATTTTTGGTGGTCCACATGTGCAATCATAGCTTCCCATGTAAATTTGTTGCACAAGGAGTGGCACTTAATAATTACTTCAGAGACCCCTTCTGAAGTCTTAATTTAAAGCAAACACTGTACAAAGTAGGTTTCTCAAAACCATGTCTGTCAGATACCCAGAGCATTCATTTCTAGCTCTGAAAAATTACTTTCTGGCCTGTACACATGGAAAGAAGCTTCAATTTGTGTGTGGTCACAACTAGTTGACACATGACAACTTGACTGAACCTCTGCACTCCCCTAGTGAGTGCTCTAAAACTACCTCAATTTGGAAGCAAAGTTGCATGTACTTTTTGACAACTGAAACATTTTGGTTGTCTTCTGTTTTCATATAATATATAACCAGCAGCAATTTTTTCCTAGAACTTTTAGAAAAAACTACAGCAGAGCTCTTGCAATTGGTGAAATGTATTAATCAGATTTAGATGCTTGATTTTGCTCTTATTTAAATCACTAGTGTGAGAGCATTGCTTAAAAGATCTAGGACTGCGCTAGGTTAAAACAGTAAGGGCCAAGCTGTTGAAGATAAGAGAAATGAGGTGGAACACTTGTGTTATCTTGGTATTGAATAACCTAATGGATCCTGATGCCTTTGTATCATTTGGGGAGTTGCCAGAACAGGCTTTGAACATGGCAGAACACATGATATTAATAATTTAATATCAGAGTTAATTTTTTGTTGAAAAGTCTGTGTCTCTGACAGCAACAAGTGAAATTGAGAGGAATACTGGCCTTGTGTCCTGAAAAAGCTGGCAAACCTTCTTTGTATGGGATTCATTTTGTGCCAGTCCCACAGACCTGAAATGTTCAGAGTTTTTGTACACAGCAAGAATTTGTCATCATGCAATTATATGACTGTATTAGTTAAAGTAGTTCTGGTACTATTTAGTGACTGGAGAAAGAACTGAGGAATTTGTTAGCATTACGTCTGTTTCAATATTTTCAATACTCAGTAATTCAGACAGTAGAGTTTAGAGGCAGAATCCACGCATGTGAGGTATGACTGAAATCAATCAAGACTGAAGTAAATGGAACAATGGCGGCAGCTGAGAATTTGAATTGAGATCTTCTTACCACTGGGTTGTAGGATCAACTCCAGCATAGACCTTTAGTTAATAGAAATTACTACACCTATTTTCTCTAGACTAAGTGAAATAATTTGTGAGAGTCATTCTGTCTTTCAGTAGGTATATGTCTACCTCATGTTATACGTAATTTCCACCTAAAGAAGGGTCAAGACTCAACATAGAAAGAAACTGAACTCTTCTTTTACTGGCTAGTCTGTGAATAAAAGAAACTCGTTCCTTAGCTGCATGCATTTTACATAAAAGTCCATTTTCTCACAAAGGAGAGGATATGCCCTTATTGGGTTTTAGAGAATGGAGTAGAAGGGGCATAGAGCACTATTTTACCCGTATAGTTCAGATGATGATTCTGCTGACCTATGCTTATATAAAAATAGGCCAAAAGTTCATTTAGTAGATCTGAAGAGTTGGAAGGGAAAAATCAGATGGCTTCATATATTCTTTAGCCCACTATTATCTTTGTGTTAAAGAGGATTGTGAAGGTTATGCAGAATGTAACTTGACCTGATTTCCCCAATCAGCCTATGATGTTACCTTCCCCAAGCAGGATTGCTTTGAAAGCTTTTCACAATGTGTAGCTATGCACTATTTGTATAATTATAAAATCAGGAGTGCAGTTATGGTGTGTCAGTTGTGTGACTGGATAAAAATTTGGAGAAGTGATGAGTACAAGAAATAAGAAAGGTGGCAGTAAGCAGTGAAGGGTTCAACAGGCAGTTCATAGTGCTTTCTGAAATTTTTATTGGTTGCAGTCTTTCTGAAGGGGATGTGTTTGCTAGACAATCTAGCAGTTGCTGTGTAAAGGGTTTCATGCCTTTTAAGGGGAGAATGAAAAAGTAAGCTTGGAAGATGTGGCAGCTGGCCAGGAGGAATGGAGTGAACATTTGACTAAATTGGGAGACTGAGTGGTTTCCAGAAAGAGATGAAAAGTACCAGCTGGTGACTAGAAAAGGTAAGTAGGAGAAAGTGTAGAAAGGAGCTTCTGTATGGGAGTTCTAAACAGAGCGTGGTAGAGTCTAAAATAGCAGTGGGGGACTGTGCTATGCCATTGAGATGCGTAGGGAAATGGTAATTTAAAAAGAAGGTGAATTGAGTGAGTGTTATCTCCTAGAAAACAGAAACAAAGATGAGGTGCCCGATTACTCTGAATGTGAAATTATTCTACTGAAACCACACTGTCAGCCCTGGTCAGCTGTCCAGTGATCTCTGCCAGGCAGAGAAAGTCAGACCTAGGGATGTGAATGATGCTGCAGGCAGGGCCCAATGTGCCAAAACAGGGTGCTCTCCTGTCCTTTGGGGGATTCAGTTGGTTTGGGGAATCCACCACTCCATGCCTAAAGTGAGAGTTTGATAGAAGAGAAAGTTTCTTTCAGCTTCTGAATTTGCAAATGGTGTGAAACTATCGCTCAATGCACATGTATTGTCCCCTCTAATCGTAACAGGCTGTTAACTGTAAAACCTAACAAGCAGTTCAACAGCTAATAACAACCCATCAGTTAGCAGGAACATCAAGACAGATCCTGCTGTCCCAGACTACCGGCCCAAGCTCTCTGTGGGAGGGAAAGCCCAAAGATGATTTGCTGCTGGAATCTACAATTTGTTACAGATGTGGTAAAAAATCAATACAAGAACTTTCTGGCATGCTGAAACTTTGGGACTTAGTAGAAATGGAAATCAGTTTGTTTCTAAGACAAAAGTTGTCAGGTCTATGATGCTAATGTTCAAACTCCTCCAGTTCACTAAAACTTAAAATTTCTTAAAATTCTTTCTTGTACTAGGATCATCCTATACTTGAAAATCTTTTGTCTCAAAGAACTGTCCATTTTGAAGACACTTCAGACAGTGTGTTGTCCCGATCTGGGAATTTTTCTTTCCTCCATTGCATTGTAAGCACTCTCTGTGACATGTGCTATGTGTTTTCCTTTTGCTTGAGCCTGGTCTTACAATTCTTTGTTCTATCCCAGGAGTTACATGCACCGTGAGCATGTCCTTCCTGCACATCTCCGTAAGATCCACGGGTGGATCGGTTGGATGGGTCTGGTTACACTCACTCTTATATGACAGTCTCTTGATTTTTCTTTGGATCCCTTGTTGATTTTTTTCTGTGCTGATTTTTTCCAGGATCTGTTCAGTTCCACTACATGACAAGCTCCCTAATTTATTTGACTCTAAAGCCTAAATTTGCCACAGTCTTTATGCATCCACATGCCTTACATTACCTCATCAGTGCCTTCACAGATGTTAGCACTGCTCTTACTATGAATCTAATTTGCTAGTTGGAATGCACATGTCCCATTGCATCCTGGAAGACTTGTTCCCTTTCCTGATACGAGATATCTAAACACTGGCATGTATCTGTTCGTGGGTATCAACACTTGTTTTAGCACAAACATTATTTTTAAAATCCCAAATTTGAAAATATTGAAGTAGTAAAAACCAAAAGAGTCTATGTAAATGTTAGGTGAGAGCATCAGTGCAGTCAGTGCCATTTTAGATCCTAAGGTGCTTTTGTCTGTCTGTAATACAAAACTGAATAATAACAAGCTATAGATTGTTAATTTCTTCTACAGCAATCACAAAATATTTGGGATATGGAATGATCTTTTCTCCCTGGATAATATTGGTTTTCTTCTGCTGCTTGAGCATTAGCCAGTCTCATGTCTGTCTTAATGTGGTAAATAGTGCCTTTTGTATTTCAGATGGTTTAGTTTTCTATTTGATGCAATTAATACCATCCATACACAGATGCTGCATCACTATGATTGGCATTGGTGTGTCTCTATGAGGGATGAAAGAAGCCAACTATGTGTACATGGACTGCATGTTTTCCTGGAATTAATTTACAAGTAATGAAGAAATAGGCTTCTTAGACTTGCCAAAACATGCTACTATGCTCTTGAGCTGGATGGGAAAGATAGAAATGCCAGAAGGGCAATCACCTGTGTTCTTTAAAACTGTTCCTCAGCAAAGGACTTAGTTCTACTGCTTTAAGTACTGTTTGCTTGTGCATACTTTAAAAAGCTTTGCAAGAATTGGAATGTGAATCCATATACATTTTCTTCGTCAACAAGAGGTAGATGTAATATGGGAAGACTTCACTGAAGCATAGCTGTGAAAAATTGAATTCTCATTATAATGATCCAGGAAGTGAAATTTATAGAATCATAGAATGGTTTTGGTTCCAGTGACAGACTCCAGGCAAGGTAAAATGTACTGTGTGATAGGCTATTTTGCTGCTTATAGGATAGACGACTACAGAGGGCTTATGTATATCAGTCAGTGTGTTGTCCATATCATTTTATCTATGAAACTTGAAGAGAAAACATATGAAAACATAAGCTTAAAAATCACAATTCAGTGTGGTGAATAGCATTCTTCTAGTTTGCAACGCAGTAGAGGTGCATTTATTTTAATTATAATTTGAAACAGTTGCTGTGATTTTTTGGTGTTTTGCCCCAAATTTACAGAATCCATTGGGATTATTTTGGCAAAAGCTGAATATACTGGAACTCCATTGAGATCACTGAGAGCACCAAACTGAAGTTCATGGGAGATAAATATTCCAAGCCAATGGTATTAGAGTCTTTCATGTGCTTTCTGTGTCACTGAAGCAACAGGATCTCTGTAGCAACCCTGACTGGATCTTCAATCTACTTTGCAGACCACCACTCCCTGTCTGGATTTTCCCAATGCCATTGCTGCACAGTGAGTCCATTGGATCTCTAGGGACTGCAGCCTTGATTTTACTACACAGTTTACACAATGATCTCTGTTTTCTAGGCTGTTCATTTCCTATTGAGTTGAAAACAGTTTTGCAGTAACTGGATTTTATTTTGCTGGTTATTCATTCCTGTGCCTTGGTATCTCTTTTTGGCATGAAGGCTGCAGCATGATAATCAGGAGCATTTTTAGTGCAAATGCCACATTTTTATATTATATAAAAACAATGTCCTATTTCAGGTAGCACTGACATGCTGCTGTGACCAGCTGAGGGAGCTGTGTAACATAAATGGCCCAATGGGAAATTTTTCTCTTCCAGCATTTTCCCAAAGTCTTCAAAGCATTTTGTGCATTTGTACTTCCTTGACTTTAAGCCAATGAGTGGTCCTATAAACAGCAATGGAGCAGTTCTTGGGTTTAGTGTTAAGCAAGTGCTTATGTGTTTTGTTGTGCCAGGGCGAACTTGGTAATCCTGTGAGAACTGTTGTAGCATAATGATGCTTTTTATTCTTTCTTTGCTGGAGGAGATTTAATGAGATCACAACCAGAAGTGGCATGGCTTCAAAATTTCCTGTGAAATTATTTACAATTTAATGCAAGCAAACTGCAGCCAATAATTGTAAAGGACAACTCTTGCTGTTCGCAGGCAGCCCCAGAAGTGTTGAAGTGTTGGGGCAAGAGCTTGGTGTCTGTTCTAATTTCTGATGAATCATGATTTTTCACATCAGGCAACGTCACTTGTCAGCAAGTTATGTTCTTACAGTTTATGCCACCATAGCTGAGATAATGAAGTGTGATGTTCAAGATTTTGTCCTAAAAAACCCCAACAAAATGCCTTCATATTGGGTCACTGCTACCAGCTGAGATTTATTGCAATTGAAAGAAGCTGGCCAGATGTTGAAACACTCGTGCTACCCACGAGCCAGAGGGTTCCTCTGTTTATTATTTCCTGGCTGCTTGGCACATTCTTGTGACACACAACAAACTCCCATTATGAAGGATTATATGATGAGGCAACAAGCATGTGAAAGATAGCAACCAAATGGTGACTCCCAATTACATGAAAAATTACTATAATCACCCCTGCTGTAACACCCGTCTGTTGGCAAAGTGGTTGATCCCCTTGAAAAGCTTTTAGAAGACCCACTGTATTAAATAAAAATCTCAGTTCTGTGTGTAATCATAAAAATTAACACTGTCACTTTAAAAAAATCAAATTGGTGTCCTAAAGGGAAACCTACTAAGCTGTGTAAAGTAGCTATTATGAAAATGTTTAGCCTTTTGAATGTATTTCAGACAGCATTTGTGTTGCCAGATTTGTCAGCCAAAAACTCACTAAGCAGATTTGTCAGTAGCTGAGGCCATAATCTGTAAAACAGACATTGGCATAGAGATTAAAGATCAAGAGAATTATATAGTTTTTGTTACCATATGCCAAGATTCTTCTTATTTAAAAAAAAAAAAAAAGAAAAAAAGTTTCTTTTTTTTGCAGGCTGTATCTTCAGGGCTGCTGCTCTTTCTGTTTTGTTTTCTCAAACGGTGGAAATTCTTGTCAGAAAAGGAAAACTGTTTTTATTCACATACTTCAGGCTTGGTGTAGCTGTCACCCTTATGCATTTCTGAGTTTTGCGTAGCGTTTCACAAAAATCAAACTTATGTACCACAGTTCTCTTGCTGCATGCATATAATATTTGTATTTCTGTAGGACTGCTGTCCTCTCCAGCAGCTGAGACTGCTTCCCAAGCTGTAGTTACACTCTGGGCCAAACAGGACTTTGTCCCCTCTGCACACAGGCTAGGAAAGCTGGGCTTCTTAAAAATAGGCCATGAAGAATGACTAACTCGTGGTACTGCCATGCACTGATAGGTTACTGCTTTCAGGATGGAATTATTGTGTGTTAAAGTTAGCACTGGAGAAATATAAACATGCTATAAGAAAACAATCTGCTTGGGCTTCTGAAGGTGGGTTTTGCTGCAGTCTCAACAACAGTTTTAATGCCACCATAGTTTCCTTTCAAACCAAAAGGACTTCTCTGGAAGAGGAATAATGTGCTTGAATCATAAAATCTTCGTGTGCTTATAGGTAACCTTGACTGTTCTGACCATTCTGTGAAAATCAAGTTTTGAACCCGACACCTTTCTATTTCAGTCTAAAAACCACAGTTGCTGGTTTTTTCCTAGAGCTAAGGGAGTACGCGATGTCCTGCGATTTGGGTTTAACAAGCACAACTCCAGCTTTTCCTTTGTCAAAAGATAAGGAGATGGCTTTGTGTTGTTATTGCTTTGTAAAGATAAGAAATGCTGAACCTACCTGATGATCTTCTTAAGTACTTTATATTGCTGCAAAGAAACAGCAAATTAGAACCTGTAAAGCATAAGTTCAGGGTTTCAAAGGAATCTGGTGGCTTTTCATGTACATCTTGAGTTTTTCTGCACCTTGAATTACTTCATTAAAGAAAAGTTAAAGAAAAATATATCTAGAGCTCATTTTGATATTGCTAAGTCTGCTGGGTTTTTGCATTCATGTCATCCAAATATGGGGGTTGTTTGAGGGTTTGGAGCAGAGGAATAGTTTCAGTATCTGTGTTTTCTCTTTTCTGGTAGCTCTGTAGGCGGTCTAATACTTGTAGGTCATCATCAAGTGCAAGCTTTTTAGCGGAAAAGGATGTTTAAAATACAAATTGATTATATGCATTTACATGCACAAAATAAAGTGTTTTAAATGGGTTATGATTTTCCCTTTGGGCAATCCAGAAGCCTGGCAGTATCTGGAAGAGGTTCTGCGCTTTCCTGTAATTCTTTGGGTGTCATCTTTCTGTCGTGTTATGGTGATGAGGATGACTGCAATAAAATTGTGGGAAGTTGCTTACCATTGCTTTATGCCTTGCTGACTTTGTTGGTGCAATAGGCTTGGCCTCACTACAGCAGGGTTCTTGTTATGAAAGTGGCTGTGAAAAAGAGATCAAGTCTTTGCATAGCAGGTTAGCTCAGACTTTGCAGATGACACAGAATAGCAGCCTGGGACAGGGTTCCTCTGTAGTTCTGCTGCTGTTGCTTGCTGAGGTTTTTCATCCATCGTGAAGGTTGCTTTCTGAGCACTGCTCTTTGTGATTGTGCAGTCACAACAGTCATGAACGTGTCTGCTTAGGTTTCCCTTGAACATACTTACATGCTCCGTGTATGCTATTATTTCTGTGATTTACGGAGTTAGATGTTGCAGTCCTGTAGGCCAATGGGAAAAATCACTGGACTGTGCAAAAAAACTGCCTTTCTTTGGAGCTCTTGCATGGATGTGATTTTAAAACTCAGGAAAACTCCACTAGAGGGCTCAGACTGCTTCAGCAGGTACTGCTCAGGCCTCTGCTCTGTAAGTGCCATGCACGCTGAGGAAACCCACTGTAGAATTGGGGTTTGCTCTGCTATGCAGGGAACAGGGCCTTATTCTTCTGCTGTTATAGCATCTCTGCATCCTCCCAAAGCTTACCACCTTTTGGCAAGGCAGTGTTTGTGCACAGTGTATTTCTTCTAGTGCTGCACAATGACTTTCTGTTGTTTGCATTCCATCAGAAAAAAAAAAAAAAAAAAAAAAAAAAAAGGTGTTTTTAATGTAAGCACACCCCTGTAGGCCTTTGAAAGGGCAGACACCACACTGAGCTTGGATCCTTTGAATCCCCGCAGAAAAGACTAGGCAGAGGCCATCACAAGTATTAAAATAGGAAGACAGACTTCAAAGTTAGTGTAGTGACTTGTTCCGGAGTGTGAAGTAGTGAGTTCTCTTTTAAAAACCTTTAATCAGTACACTGTTCATCACACAGATGTTAGCAGCAGTGCTAGAGCCCTCTAATTGTAATTTAAGTTATCCCTGCCTGAGGACTTGCAATTAAATTATTGGACTGTTGCAGTGAGTCCGTGGATTCTGGCTGCACCTTGCAAGGGGGTATTTTCTGCTATGATGAAAAACAGTGGCTTCTCCCGGGAAGCAAATGTACCATTATGCACTTATTAAGTCCTTGATTAGATCCACTTCTGGTTAGCAAACAGACTTTGCTAGAGAAAATATTACAGTAGTTTCTTTTAGATCACAAACCCATTGTGTGATGAAGATGAAAACAAAAAAAGTCTAATAGTAGCCACTAACTTCAGTGTTCAGTTTAAAACTTGCTCTCTTCAAACTGGTCCCATTGTTAACCCTTAATTTAAAATAGGAAAACAAACGTTGGGATTTCCTGGAGCTGTGTAGAGATTCATAAATGTGTGTGTTAAATATACATGGCATGCAAATGTGTTAAACATTTACGAAAACAATCTATATGTATGTACAAACACAGCCCCATCCCCCTCCCACCCAAATATGTATATTGATTCTAAAAATACACATAGATATTTATTCTGAAAGACCTATATTTTCATTTCACTAAGCATCTCGCTGTATTTGTTTTCTTGAGAATTTCATTTCTGGTTATGGTTATGGAGAGTCCTGAGGCTCTTTATCTCTCTCTTGTCACTATGCTCAGAAATACCTAATGATGAAATACAAAATCATGCTTTATCTAAATGCAGACAATTATTGAATCAGCTCTTATCTTATTACTTTGCATCAGTGTGTTGTCTTTTAAAGTAAACACCTGCCTGAAGAAGTATTTAAAATTCACTTTTGGGTTTTAAAACTTTTGAAAAAAAAAGACAGCCATAGATCATTTTACTGGAGTGTAAAATGAATGTCATTATTTGGTTTTGCTATGGAACTTCTGATAGATAAATTCTTTTTGACCTTTTATTTGTATGTTATGATTTGAATCAAGTTACTTTTCTGTTCATCTTGATTTCACTAAAGTCCAAGAATTCTCAGAGCTTAGCCTTTGTTCTCTATGGAAAGTCCCAAGAATGTAAGGAGAGACATTTCATTATAAATTGCTGTGTGGTACAATGGCACTCAGCTCTGACTCTGCTCCAAATTCATCCCTTAAGTTCAATTTCCTTGAAATCAGTGGAGTTAAACCAAGGTTAGCTGTTGCCCTCAGACATTTTAGAGAGGAGGAACTTCATTAGGAAAGGCATCCTTACAATCTGTGTGTTAACACACCTTAGGTGTTAACACCTAAGACCCGATATTTTGCCAAAATCGGGGTCCAATTGGTAGCCTTCCAGAAGAACAAGAACTATTCTTTAAGGAATTTAAAATGGAGCAGATTGCAGGAACTCTCTTCTGTGGCCCGGAAAAAAGTCCTGCAAAGATTTTAACAGCTATTACTAATTTTTCAAGCATCTACAGTGTGCTCAGTATGTTCAGAACATGTGTTTCTCTCACTGTGCCAAGCACAAGGCCTCTAAGGTGAGAAAGTAATATTCTTTCTGATCTGTCCACAACTTAAGAGTGTAGATTCTCCTGGCTCTTGAGAGCAGTATATGAAGATATATGAATATATGAAGCTGGGGTAGGGCTTTTTACATGAGTGAGTAGTGAGAGGACAAGGGGAAATAGTTTAAAACTTGAAGAGGGGAGATTTAGGTTAGAGATTATGAAGAAATTAATTCCTTTGAGGGTGATGAGGACACTGGAACTGGTTGCCTAAGTAAGCTGTGACTGCCCCCTCCCTGGAAGTGTTTAAGGCCAGGTTGGATGAGGCCTTGGGCAACCTGGTCTAGTGGAAGGTGTCCCTGCCCATGCCAGGGGGTTGGAAGGTCCCTTCAAACCCAAACCATTCTATGATTCTATTATTCTAAGAATAATGAAAGCTGGGTTTGCTGAAATACAGACCCTCTCTCTTCTATGATTGAAAGGATGCTTCTTAACTAACAATGGACTCATTAATATCTGAAATTGTTTGTTCAAACTTTTTAAAAGGGGTTTATCCAACTAACCAGCCATACGGTGGTGTCCAAATGCTTGTTATGTTTAATTACCTGGATGGCACTTTTCAGATCTAAATGGGCATGTAGACTATACTAATTGCTGTTGTCTAAGACATAATTGTTGTTCTATATTTTCAAGAAAGATGGAGGAAGTTGGGCTGCCTTTATTGTTATTACCTGTGTCACCAAAGGTAGAGAGGAGCTGGATAATGCCTTTGGTTTGGACCCACAATTTTAAGACATATTGAGGTGTCTAAATCTACTCTGGCTTAGACATGCCTTCTTTAAAGATCTCCAGTGTCTCCCATAGAAGGAAAATATATCATCTGTCAGTGTTCTTTACAAGCACATAATTTAAGTCCATTAGAAAATTGTTCACAATTGCAATGTGAGTGGTTTTCACATTGCTATCCTAATTAAACTGGATTATTCCAATATTCAAGCCATGGACCTTTTTAGCGTGTAAACGGAATTAATTTTATTAAGGTAATAATAGGCTTGTAATCATGGCACTAAAATTAATACTTTAAGGACAGTTGAATAGATTTTTACAGCTTAGTACAGTAAAGGATTTACTGCAGCAGACACAACTACCTCCTGTGATAGTTAAAAGTGGAGTGTTTTTTCGCAAGCTCTCTGTTTGCTAACAAACTCATAGCTTCTCTAAACATTCATCTTGAGTTGAAACTTTCTAAGCTCTTAAAAAACAGCCACACCCCACAATATCAAGACTCCTTGAGCTCAATACTCCTGCCAATTATTGCAAAAAGGAACAATAATTCAGTTCAAAGAGTTTATAATCCAGTTCTACTGTTGTGAATTGAGTAATTGAGCAAGTTGAGTAAAGATTCTCTAAATGTTTCTACTGGACAAAATGTGTAAGGATGTTGTATTTTGGGTCAGACCGTGCGAGCATTCCCTTTGAAAGTCGACCTTTTCGCTTTGCACAAACCACGTTCAGGCCAGCACATGTAACCAGAAATACAAAAGCTGATTGACTGCATGTATTCTTTTCCTTACTATCTGCCATTAGTATCTCACGGTGTCATCTTTTGTACAAGTGGTATAACTGTTGGGAAGGAAAGTGGAAGAAAACTTTGTATTTTTCCATTTTCTCATTGCTCAGAGTTTGGAGTGAACTGGGGTGAGTCTTCTGGCAGCAGAGACTGATACACAAGTGCAGCTATTCCATGCCTGTGCTGGAGAAAGGAAGACAGTGTTTGGCTGGGGCTGGCAGGGCGTTTATTTGCTGATGTGGATGCCTTGTGTTCTTGCTGCCTGTTTCCTAATAGGCCCAGTGCCACTCAGTGGATCATAGGTGTTGTGAGAGAGAGCCTCTGATTCTTGAGAGCTTAGGTTGATGCAGGAGACAGGTTCAGCCATATGATGTATTTCCTTCACAGAGTTTCACTAAAAGCCCTTTGAAATACATAGAGGAATTGGTTTTTATAGGTTATGCTAGTAAGGCCTGCAAGAACCTAGTGAAAACAGTGCCCTGAGTTTCTCAAAATGAAAATGCTTTCACAAGCAGACAATTTTTCTGATGGTGGGAGGTGAACCTGAATGTCATGTCATTATTTCAAAGGATCTGTATATTACGAGTCTTTTTTGATGAAAAATATACTTTATGCTAGAAAAAAAAGCAGAATTTTGAATAATGATAATGATAATTTTTGATTTTGTATTCCATGTTTTCCATCAGATATATTTTCAGAAAATAATTCATTAAGTTAAACTGCTTGTACTTTGGAAATGAAAACCACTTTCTGACATTGGCCATGGACTTTGAACAAAATAATTATGTATTTTTTGCCATACACAGCACTAGAAAATTGTAATACTACTCCTTCTCTTGATAGAATACTAAAGTAATAATAGGAAATAACCTTTTAAAATTGTTGCATGCTGGCTAGAGGAAGGTCATTAGCAGCAAATGTCTTGGAGTTTTTTCCTCTCTTGTTTAATACTTCATAGTACTTTACTTTTTTTGTTCAATCACTTTTACTGGAGTGTCTTAACTTTGGTCCTTTCTATATTTGTATCCCTTTTTTCACTTATGCAAATAATATCTTTCCCAGATGTTTTCTCCCTTCTCCATCATATTTAGGATAATTAATGGATAGATTTTCTTAAATGTGGCATGCTTTTCCTGACTGAAATAAAGTACTTTTATCAACTCTTTTTTTTTTTTAAGACACATCTTGATGTGTCTTAAAGTATTAATAAACTCTTTTCTAATGTCTACTTGAATAATACTTTAAAATTAATTTTATGAAGTGTGGTAGCAGGAGAAGGAGCAGCAAAGCATTTCAATTAGTTGAACTGGATTGTTTTGGGGAATCATGTATCTGGTGCAGAGTATAGCCTTGAGAATGCTGTTACAGAAGGCCAAATGCATTCAGTGGTAGGAAAATAAGATCTCTTGTTGAATGTTGGTACAAAAGTTAGAGTTAAATTGCATGGTTGAGTTTCAGTGGGCGCTAACACCCTGCCTGCTGCTTGCAAAAAGCCTGCTGGTGTTCTGTCCATTTTAAGCTCATGTTATCCAGGTCATTAGAAAATGTCTGGAAGCGTTAGTAAAATCCCTAAATTCTTAGTTATGTTACAATGTTTTTTGGCTTGAATTCTGTGCCTGGGTTGTTTTTTTTTTTTTTTTTCAGACCGCTGCTGAAAGTACTATATTTCATACTTTAGCTTTGCATATGGTTATGATGAGAGGTTAATCAAAGTATTATTTGAATGCTCTTAGTTCTCTTTGGCTAAGTTTAAGAGTGATGTCCAATCTTTGGATTGTTCAGGACATTATTGCTGAAGGGAGCTGGGCCTTTTAACTCAGACCCCAAGTCTGAGTGGGCCAAACTAATTTCCATTACTTTACTCAGACCATGTGACCTCTCTGTCAACTTCTGACATCTCAATGGTCTTTTATTCAGCTTTTCATTTAGAAGAATGGCATTTCCAAATATTGCACCAGTTGCCTGGCCTATAACAACATTGTCTCAGAGATATGTTTGTCCTACCTTCTTTTTCCAACCAAAATAACCCCCAAGCAAACAAGCCAAAACCAATAAGTGCTTTAATCACCCTATTACGTTTGCCTACAACTTTCAGTGGGTGTTTGAAGTACCTTGCATTTTTGCTTAGACTTGCTGGTGAACTCTGAATTCTCAGTAATACTGAGGAGAGGTGATAAATTCATTTATTCTTATAACTCCAAACCCTTGAATTCAGCACTGTCTTAATCCATTGAGACTCTAGTATATAATGAAGCCTCTTGGGCAAAAGGGCAGGTGAGCTGTCCCTTCTGCCCTTCACATTTAGAAGTGGAAGATTTCATCTATTGTTCCTCAGTATTTGTCTACCTATGTTAACATTTTTTCAAAGCACAGTAGAAAACCTGTGCCCAGCCCCACGCTTCTCTGATTAGATGGTTTCTATTAATTTGTTGGAGCTCCACACTGCAGTCCAGCCACGGAAGCAGAGGTATTGTAAATTTCATACTTGTGTTATAGTCACCCAATATAGGTTCTTAAATACCTGCTTTTTCTCAGACACGTAAAGAATTTTTCATATGCCTGGTAGACATGTGTGACAGGCTATAGGAAGAAGAATGGAGAACAGAGACAGGAGTTGGAGACAAGGTGATACCATGAAAGGAGGGGAGAGGGACCCTCAGCCATCAGGCCACTAGTTTGGCTCTTAGAATAGGCTGGGTTGGAAGGGACCTCAGAGATCATCGAGTCCAACCCTTGATCAACTACCGCCACAGTCACTAGACTATGGCACTGAGTGCCATATCAAGTGCCATATCATATCTTCTCTCTCTGTGTCCAGCAAAACTTTTACTTTCTATAACTTCCGAGGTCCCCTTCTACTGTGTGACCCAAAAGGAAAATATCTTTTAGGTAGATTATAATTTCGATTATTAATTAAATCATCTTTCCTGATGTAATGTTGCAATATGGAACATGACTTAAGAGAGTGGTCTGTGAAGAAAAGCATCTCCTGGGGGAGTACTTTATCTACAGCACTGGATTCATGCTTTTCCTAAGGCAAATTCATAGAAATTTGTGAGGGAAGGGGTTGTTTTTAATGCTTGTCTACTGACCTAACTCATTGCCTCTAAAGTTAAGGCTTTGTATCAGTTTCATTTTCAGAGCAAAGGCTTAGCTTTGGCCTCCTCTTGCTTGATTTTGAGTTACTTCTTTCTCGTAATATTTTGGAGTATCAAGCATGCGTATCATCAGAGTTGGAGCAGTGTCCACCTTCTTCAAGTCTGTAGCCTGGATTGACAACATGTCTTGCTGGTCAAGCTCTGCCCTCGTTCAAAAGCTAATTGATGTTTTTAGCAGCTTTTGGTATCCTCTGATACAAAACATAATTTTGATACATGCCTGGTTTGCTTTGCTTTGCTTTTTTCCTGGTAGAAATGGAGTGCAGTATTTCTTCAAATTTGATAGTGGCATTTCATCACCTTAGCCTTTCCTGTCTCAATGGAAATTATTAAAAAAAAAAAAAGCATCAGAATTTGAGTTAAAAGATTGTTTTTAGTTGTTTCCCCTCACCCCCCCTTTCCCCTTCCCCCCAAAGTATCTCCTTTGTTTTTACTAAGCTTTTTATTAAGCTTTTTAAAGCACACTGCTTGCAGCTACAGCATGGATACCACTGTTCAGATTTTCTTCAATAATCTTCAACATTTCTTGAAACTTTCTTCTTTTACAACTGTTGTGATCTACTGCGTCAGTGTGTCTGTGCGTGTACACATTTTTAAGGGTTTCCTGCTCTTGGTACTTGATGCTCTTCAGAGTTTAGACTGATAAACAAGTAAATCCAACCTCAAAGATGCCCATCCCTTAGTGGGCCCTTCAGACTGCTTTGCTTGTATGGAACACAGCATGAGGTACTCAGAGTTCTGTCTCGCTGGGAATAAAATTAAAACTGAACCACTCTTCTTGATAGCAGGATAAGAAGTTCTGCTCGCATCTTCCATCTCAGCTATGCATTTGGTAATTTTTTTCCTGGCTTCTGGTTTTAGTTTCTTTTACTTTCTTCATACTGCAATATTTTCTACAAATTCCAATGACCTTTAAGTATAACAGCCTCATTTTTTCTGTAATCTTGTGAGTTGTTTTTGGTACCTAATAATTTTCTCCTGACTATTATTTCTTTTAGATAAATCTTATTTTTCTCAAAGTAATCATGTTGCACATCAGTGTTAATTTTTCTTTTTAACAGTTTAGTTAAAAAGAATACCAAATATCTCAAGTAACAGTCTTGCTGGTCTTGTGATATTTCCCTAACATTCTCCATGATTAAAAATTGCCAAATTTTGTCTTCTGCACTTTAGAAACCACTGTGAAATACTGAAAGAAAAAGTCTTATTCTTTCTCTCTATTAATTTATTATTTTTAAAAATAAGTCGACTCTATATAATGTGAATGTGGCATCAGCATGAATAATGATTTATTCTCCAGTTCCATCTGCATATCTGATTTTATTATTCTTCTAAGAAGGGAAAGCAAAGGAGATACCATCTTAACAAGTGAAGTTTTAACTTGCACAAGAAACATTCTCCCCTCGCTGCCCTTTAAATAGCTGTTTCACATCCCCTGATGCACAGCAGGGGGAATGGCATTTGCCTTCTCCTGGCAACTGAATCTGTATTCCTATGTATGTAAAACTGGTCCACATGTGAATTAGCTTTGTATTGTATTTCGCTTCTTATACTAATATAATAATGTTCTAGTGCTTGCCCCTGATTAAAGAAATACATAAATAAATAATTTATAATTTAATTAATAAGGTATAATATGCAAAGCACAGTGATTTCAAACAGCTTGTAATGTCTCTAATGTACTTTCAATTTTTTATTTTACATAGGGGCTATATTCATTATGTGGTTATGATAAACATACTAATGAATTTTATTACAGGAACAAATTTAAACATGTAAATGAGATCAAATAGCATTAAAATGCAAACGATGGTGAAACTTATTATAAACTAACCTTGCCAACATACATGGAGGGATGTTACAAAAAGGACTCTCAGAAGTTGTGTACTTCATAGAAAGTCAGGACAGTTATTTTACAAAGTCACTGAACACAGGAATTTGTCAAGTCTTGAGTTTTAGTGTTGTATAAACTTTCCTGAAAAAAAACCCCACTTAACTAGAAGCCTGGGTTTACACGTAACTTTGGGTGACAATTAAAATCCTTTTCTTGTTCCAGTGAACAGTAATCTGTGCATAATTACATTCAAATGAGATATTAGCATTTTTTGTGCTTACTCTTTGTTAATTGCAGAGTTCACTCACCATGGTGATGCTTTTGATAGAATCAAGCAACCTTATTGACCTGATGCTGCAAGGCATGTTGGAAAATTCTGCTGTATTCTTTTTCCTTTTTTTATTTTTTTTAGTGGGTTTTTTGGTGGTTTTTTGGATTTTTTTTTTTTTTTTTTTTTTTTTTTGGCATTTTGAGGAGTCCTGCTGCTTTTATTACATTCCTGACACTTTTGTTAATAAATCATTGCAAAGTTAATGAAAATTGCATTCAGGCATATCCAAAATAATTGTGTCCTTTGTCATGCTAATAAATTGAAAGATGTTGATCCAATGGGTGAATGCGTGCCCATTATGGTGAAGTTTGTGATATGTGTGCCTGTTGCACTTGTACTTTTCTGGCTTGGTGTAACATTCCATGTAGGAATGTGTGTGGGGAAAACAGAAGTCGGTATGTTTTATTTCAAAAGTTATGCAAGCTGCTTTTTAGGTATGTGGGAAAGTGGGGAAGTATTGAAATAGTTATATTAAGATGTACATTTTGGTAATTTTTGCAGGAGTCAGCAACTGCCTCATACCAGAATGTATTCTATGATGAAAACAATTGAGTATCACTTTCTTCCTTCTTTCTGAACTTTTATGCTTATAAAATCCAGATGATAAAAGGCAGGAAAAACTCTGAGCCTTACCTTCATACCAAGCTGTAATGCATGTGAAGGGAAATAACCTAACAGCTGGGTAGGGCTTTTTGGGAGGGAGGAAGGTGGCAATTTTATTTTACTCTCCATTCCAGGTATAAAGCTGGAATAGTAAAGTGCAGGTGAGATTAAATTCTGCAGTTGCTTTCATTGTGGGTTTTTTTTAAGTAGTGACTTCAGCAACTTAATATCAATTAGGAGTCCCACATTGATAAATTCTGATTTAGATTTTTTTATATCTTTTATATTTTTCAGGATAACTAAAAAGAAATAAAATGGAGAGGAAATGTTAGGGAAATGTTTAGCTGGAAAGAAATATTTCGTCAGGTAACGTTAGAGTAAAAAAAAATGCTACTACTATAAACTAGAAAAAATTATATAGGTAATTTTAGCAAAGAGTACTTAACTTATGCACTGGCCCATCGTGCTGGTTTTTGGTAGGTATTTATTCTGCTACTCAATCAGAAAGCATAGTTTCCATAACAACTGCCACATCAGATGTAACATGCAGTATGCTGTTCGAATTAGTAGATATTTAAAAGATGTGTTGTGTTGTGCTGTGCTGTCTTAATGTGGTTTTTTCTTCTCCTGTTTAAAAGAATGGTATACTGCTATGAAATAGGCATCTTAAAAAAAAGAAATTAACATCAATGTAAAACTCACTGAAACATAATAAGGACATTTAGTGTTCTGAAACAGCATCTGCAAAAATGCAAGATTTAAAATGTTCAACTTTTCCCTTTAAATTGATTCTCTTAAAGTACAGCAAACTGCTTTACACAAGAAACTCATTGACTTCAGTAGAGGTATGCACATGTAATGAGAACAGCTGAGAAAAGGTTCTATGTTTTAGAGACTTAAAAGGCACCTTGCAAAATGAGCTAGGAAAAAGGTTGTGAAGTGAGGGGAAAAGAGATATGTGTAGCAGTATAGACAGCATCCTTGGAGAATTAGCACATAGTTAAAATCTATGACTTCTAAAAATTGAAAAGAAACTTTCCCTGAGAGCCATAATCACCCACTGTGTGATTTTTTTCTTCTGATGTATTTGATAAGCTTTTGGTCAGTGATGAAGGCTGGAGGTGCAATTAAGTGCAATTTTCTAAGTGTTCTACATAGCTCTATGTTTGTAACAGCATAATTTACTCCATTTGCAGCACATTTATAGATCTTAGAAATATGAAATTATTGCACAAACAAAACAATAAGGTGAAGCAGCACAGTTTCAAAGCAAAACGAAGGTATGCCACATGGCTTCTTTTTATTTCTGTATATTTTCCTTGCATGACAGAAATGGATGGGCTCTTTCCCTTCTAAATAGTCTCTGCAAAGATGTATATTTACTAGAAATAGATATTAGGTACCATGTGCACGTCCAGCTTTCTGACCAGGTCAAATCATCTGCTAAATTTAGATTGAGAGGTTTAGGTCAGTGAAGGGTGATTTACAAAGGTCAGTTTTCCCACCTGGACTCCTTGCAACTCAGTGCAGGGAAGACTGACTCAATTCAAAGGGTAGGAATAGCTTACCCTGCTTCAGGATTTGCACTGGGGCTATTTCTGTTTTGTTCTCCCAGCCACTGCGTTGCCTGTTGTATTGCTGCTGAGCTCCATCCCTGTTTTATACACATTGACATAGGATGTTGAATTAGCATAGCGAGACACACTCCTTTGACCTCCTTGCAGAAATTCTGTGTGATCCTGACCTAACTACAGGATCCTGGTGATAGCACAAGGTAAAACATTATGCCAGCCCTGCCTGCGTTCGTGTAATTCCTAGACAGAGTTTCACCATGGTGATACTTGCTGAAAAACAGCAAATCCCTGCCATTTATGCTTTGAAAGCAATGCTAACACTTCAGCAGATAGTGCTGTAATGTGTATCCTGAGAGTGTTCACTGAGTCTGAATGAAGTGACAGTAAAATCCTCACCGAAGTGTAAAAAAGGTTATTGCAATCCTCTTACAGCTGGAGTCTGATGAGTTTTCCTGAGTTTCTTGTTTTTTCTTCTGTTTCGTATTTAGGCAATTCTCATTATAAAGTTGCCACTGGCTGTTTTCTGGTAACTGCATTGTTAGCTGTATCATTTGTACTTCATTGCAGGGGCTCCAGTGATGCATGTGCCTGTGAACAGTTCTTGGTTTGTTCTTTCCTGTGAGTTGCTTCAGCCCTACCTGCAACTCTGCCCACCAAGGCACTTGCAAGCTGATGTGGTGGACTTTAAGAACTAAAGGGGTTGTGTGGTCGATAAGTGTATTTAGTTATCTGGAGGTGGAATGTGGTTTTGGTTCAGGTCATCCTACATACACTGTCCTTTAGGTTGGATATTAGAAAGAATTTCTTTACTGAGAGGGTGATCAGACATTGGAATAGGCTGCCCAGGGAAGTAGTGGATTCTCCGTCCCTGGAGATATTTAAAAAGAGACTGGATGTGGCACTCAGTGCCATGGTCTGGTAACCGCGGCAGTAGTGGATCAAGGGTTGGACTTGATGATCTGAGAGGTCCCTTCCAACCCAGCCAATTCTATGATTCTATGATTATCTTACAAGAGACTTTCAAAAGTCACTTTAGACAAGAAAATGTGGCTTTGCAAAAATCACCTAGAACATTCTCTAGCTGCCTCCAGTGTACAGTGTTTCAGAACTGCAAAGGTATTTTTTTCACGAGTGTGTTACATATATCATCACATGGGTATAATGGTTATATCACATGTTTATAAAGTTTACTGTTTGTGTTACAAATTGCTTGCATAATAACTCCTGGTTTTCTTATGCAGAACTTGTTACAGCTTTTCTCCTGGAAGCTTAAGTCCAGTGTTAAATGCTTTGCCAAAGTGTTGGAGAAAAACAAGCAATGTAGAAACCTTTGTTCCTTTTTGGGAGAGAACTAAGTTGGGTGAGGAAAATTTTGCTTGTTTTTTCAAATAGCACAAGAAAAATGGTTACATTCAGTATTTGATTGCCATGGAATGCTGCTGCTGAGTATTTCTGTTGCTTGTTGTTGGGAGGAAAAAAATTATTCAAGTAGTACAGTTAGTATCTCTTTGACTGCTTTAAGTTTGAGATAAGTTTACAAGAGGTTTGCCTGTAGGCAAGATAATTTAGAGAGTCAAAAACTCTGTTCACTTTTTCTAGTAGATCTAGTTCCATCTTGTGTTAAAGATGAAAAAATGGACAAGAATAATCTAGGAAAAATCAGGCCTCAGAACAGTAGCTAATGAGCCTTTTGGGGCTGATAATGATTTACTCCGACTTAGTACTGAAATCCCAGTTTCTCTAATGCATATTCCAACATGTACGGGTACTGGTTTGCTTTGAATTTAACAACCCAAGGGTTGTCTCAGCCAGTCTTGACCAAATGAATGTCTGTCTGGGCTCAGAGCAAGCCATGTCAGTGGTCTGAAGGGAATACTTGTGGAGTGGCAAGGAAGGGGCAGACAAGAAAAGACTCTGCTTTTCTGAGGCATTTTGGGGGCACTCTATGGGAAAGGCACTGAAGCACTCTCCTCACTAATCAAGGTCACCAAGTCTTGTTGATAACCATAAAGCTTGTCAGATGGCATCAGCACATCCTGCTGAGAACTTCCACAGCAGGGGTGGCTTGGGTCAGGAGAAAGGAGACCTGAAGAACTAGGAAATTTTGAGCAAGAAATGGCAGCATTATTATTTTTTTTTTTTTAATGGATAGAAGAATTCAAGATGCCAGCATATGCTGAAAGTGGAGAGTCTGAGCCCCCAGGGTGATTTTATTGTTTAAGAAAACATTACCAATAAAATGTAAATGGCTGTTACCTTATGTGGGTGAGTCATGTGCTCTCAGTTCTGACTGTGAACAAAGTAAAAAAAAATTTTTTGGCAGACACAGAAAGCAAGAGACAATTCATCATAACTTATAAGAACTGTACTACACAATGCATGTTTCTTTTGTTATCCCTGCTTTAATTCATCATATATATACAAGTTTCCCACAAAAAATTGGTTCTAAGAACTTCCACCATTTATTACTTCTACAGAGCTTCTCTTTGCCCTTCATGTGAGAGTGTCTTACAGCTCTGTGCAAAAAAGGGAAAAAAAAAAAGCCAAGTTGTGCTGGAGGAATTCCAAGAATATAATAAAAATAATTAAAATAAATATCAGTTATTTTAAAATTAAATACATACCATCAATAGATAACCCCACCAGATCTTTGGCAGTCTATATTTAGAAAAGTAAAGTAGCTGAGTTGTAATATTCCTTCACAGATAAGTGTTTCTTTTCCCATGCTTGTGCATATTCTAGGTAGTTGGTGTGTACAAGGCATTGTCAATTTAAAGTCTTGTTCTGGAGTGCCTCCATAACACAAGTTTCCATTGATTCTAACAGAGGTTTTGTAAATGGATATACTTTAAGGAACTGTGACATTTCAGACTTCCTAGAGGAGTTCTGTTTTGTATAAAGAATTCTAAAATTAAAGAGGAAAGGAAATTTACTTCAACAAATTAAAAATAGTCTGATCCTAATGTAATATTAACTAGTATTTTGTATGTATAATAGCAGGTACTATGTCAACCTACAAATCCAGTCTTCCTGGAAGACTTACTCATAGATTCACACCAGTACACATCCATTTTTTTCTAATAAGGTGCTGTCCTTATTTTAATGTACACACACAGCAGTTTAATATTATTTCTAAACAGTGATTGCATGTTTTCTTATGATGTTTGGTGGAGTATCTTCTATTTGTGAAACCATGGATCCTACCTCCTATGACTGTAGCCACAGTAAATTCTTCCTTAATATTACAGCTCCGTATTATCCAGTTCTTATCAGAGGAATTATGAATGGAAGGCAGAAATTAAATGTAGAGTGCTAATATTCATTAGATGCAGTACTTTCAAATTAATATAAACAGAAGTCTTCAATAGGTGATCCTTTGCTAGGTTGCCGTATTGGAACTGGACATTCTTGTTTCTACTTTGATCTTTCTTTTTTTGCAGTTACATGAATATGGGGGGGAAGATGTTCTGTAATGTTTTCCTTCAGTCCCTTCCCCACGCTGACTCCTTTGGACATGGGCAGAAAGTTGGTAGTTTACCCTTTTAGCCCAAAAGAGCAAAAATGCTGCAGCCCAAATAGATATGTGCAAACCACCCATCTGCTTGGTGGTAGCTGTGATATCTCTGTGGATCTCAGTCTATATGCAAAGAGGTTGGGTTGCTGGTCCTGGCTGCTCTGAGTTGGGAAGCAAAGAGTCAGTGGAGCAATACCTCAGGGTGCTGCCAATTTTTTTGTTTTATAATTAGCCATGGCATCAGCTTTTCCCCCTGGAGGGCATGGTACTGGCTTCCTGATCAGTTGCAAACTACTACAATGCTAAACTGTAATTTCTGTGTAATTTCATGCTGTTACATGATAACTTTAAACCCTGCTTGCTGTTCAAAGTTCCATAATTGCACAGTTGTTTCAGCGAGGTTCTAAAAATGTTATGGGTGCGCTGCCGTTTTATGGGTCACCTACAATAACCTTGATGCTATTTACATATACTGGTACATGCAAATTATAACAGTGGTGTGTTATTTTATTCTGCTTGTCAGGTAGTTTGTGCCACGTGCTATAATGCTTTAAAAGTACACTTTGGAAGTTACATAAAAGAAAAAAAGACTATTTAAAAATCGGTGCTTTTGGAGTAATACTCTAGTCTGATTTTCTTTCAGTTTCTGTCTCTGATCAATATATTCATATCTGTAATTAAAATAGGAAGGATCATAAACCATATTCCAAAAGTTAGTTACATAAATTTTAATATTTCTGTATATTCTCTTGATATTACTGTAGTTCATTCAGTTCCATTATGCACTCTGACATCCATGTCATGTCATGTTTGCTCAACTGTTTTACTACTAGTCAAAATCAAAAGTTTTTTTTTTTTTCTTCCAGTTCTCTCTCTTCAGGGTCAGCCCAGCTTAAGGAAAATGAAGCTGTCTGCTATCGGCTTATACATCATCACCAACAATAAACATGCCAGGTTCAGAACCTGTATTTTGTTATCTGACTGTTGTTGATAGCAGAAAAAAGACAGCTTGATTTTCATTAGCAGGGTTGACCCTACAGGGCTAGGAGCAAGGGAAAAAATGTATTTTGACTTGAAGTAAACTGAGGAAACATGACATGGAAGTCAGAGAGGGATTATGTATGCATCCCTAAGGTGTCATTTTTAACAAACTGTCTTCTTTCACTTGAGGAAATTCTGAATAAACCACTGGAGAGTTTCCTGTAGCTGTCCAGTTGGCAAGGGCTAATGTTTCTGACTCTGAATTATGCATTATCCTTTCCTTTTTTTCTCTCTCTCTCTTTTTTTTTTTTTTTTTTTTCCTTTGGTTACTGTTTCTCTTGTACTTATTGGGGATAGCAATGAAAATACATAGGTTTTGAAATATGGAAATTCAGACTTCTTAGGTCTATTGCTCATGTAACTCATTCTAAGAGCATTTTGTAAGCTTGTGTAGTCTTGCCTTTCAAAAAATTGGTTAATTTTCTTCATCCAACACAAATTCAAATATGAAGCCAAGCACTAGGCTGGGAGAACTCTCTCATTCTGTCCCAGCTATACTATGTACTTTTAGTTTATTCTTCTATAACTATGTATATTGTTTGTTATTTCTTTCCCCACTGCCTATGTGTTAAAGATTGGGGAGATATACAAAGCCTTGAGAGTTTCAATTCAGAGCTGTGGGTATGTTAAAGTTATGTTTCTATCTTACCCTTCTTTGTGAAGCCTACTGCTAGGCGAGCCTGGAAGCTGCTGCCTTCATTCTACTTTTGGACATGGCTGGAATTGCTTCCTGAGAGTGTTTGGGGAAATGATGAATAGTTTTAGAAGAACAAAATTTGGCCCTAAATCTGAAACACTGTAACCCTGTTTGGGAAGTTGTACCAACTGTTCTAGAAATCAGCCAGCAATGTGCTGTCAGTGTTGAATTTTGAAGCATAACTCCAAAATAGAGGCAGAATTCAAAGAGTTATTCAAGGGAGTAGAAGTTTTACCAGAGCTTTTTGATGCAGTTTAGGAGAATGGTCAGTGCTGTGTGCCACCAGAACTTGGAGTATTCAGCCCTCCTGTGCTCTACCTTTACCCCCTTGATAAGTCTACCCATCTAATTGGTGGTGCCTTCTGCCCTGAGCAGGAAAATGGGTTTCTCTATGCTTACAGCAAGTTGAAGTGAATCTGTTCACATTTGCTCAAGAGCAAAAGCCAGTTCAGTCACTTATCACAAGGCAGTAGATTATGCAGAGGTCCCTGAACAGCAATGTCAGGTCCTGTGCTTTCCGTCCCACCCCATTCCCAAGCAAACTCCTGCAGCAGGAGAGAGCTTGCTCCTTCCTCTGGTGCCTGCTGCAGCTGGCACTTGTTTTCAGGAGCCAAATGTGGTGTTGAAATGCTGTCGTTCCTTGCAGTAGGTGGCCTTCCAGTCCTTGGCAGTCCTCAGGCACTGAGTTAGCAGACTTTCCAATCCAGGGGTTTATATCAGGTGAAGTTGAACTCTCTGGAATGCTCTTCAGCAAACTTACTATTAAAATGACACTGCCAGCTGTAATCTTCTTGGTTTTCATTTTAATTTTAGTGCCAAAAAGTTGACAAAGTCCAGATTGTAGCTTTAAAACTGCCAGGCAATCTAATCCTGTATAATTTTGTGTAAGCATGGAGGTGCTTGGTAGTTAAGAGATGATACTTGACATCTCTTCTTTATTCTGTTTTTTTGAAGTCAACTCTAAACTTACTTGAAGGCAAACAGAGATCTTAATTGTCATGTGGAAGCATTTACATGATAAGATACTATTAGTTATTAAGGTAATAAGAAGAATTTCAGCACAATTATGGTTGACATAGCAGTAGGCAACGATGATATATGTTATTACATTTTCTCATAAATCTACATCAATAAATATTAACAAAATAAACCAGGAAGCCAAACTGTTTTTACTTTAGTGCCGGTGTTTCTCTGAATGGTGTAATGTTAGTGTTTGAATGGTGGAGGAAAAAAATATAAATAATTAGTACTGCAAAAAATTAGAATGTATTAATTTATATATTGATGAGAATATTAATCTCGACTTCTTCCTTTCAAAAAATTATGAAAGCTTGCAGAAATGCCCCTTTTCTACCATAAGCTTAATGTGAAGCATTTTACTTTTGCCTTCAGTTGTCTATTTTACTAAATAATAATTGTTTGGTAAAACAAACCAAGCAAAAATCTTGGAACAAAATAGCTGCCAAAATAGTCATCTTGCTGAAGCACTGTTCCAATTTTTGGTGAGAAATATATTCTCCATCAAAAGCATGAAGGAACCACTGATTACTTTAGAGTTATTAAATTTAGTTTATTAAAGACATACTTTTCATTACAAACATATCACTTAAGCTCAAGAACACATGAGCTTCTGCAGAGATCCATAAGAGGAGGCTATTTATAAGAATACCTGATGAATTAAGTATTACCATTTGTTCATATTGGCAAAAGCCAGAGACAAGAACTTTGTGGTTAGAATGTTTTATCTTGAATTTGTAACATTGTTGTGGCCTTGCAGGCTAAGCTGTTTGAAAGATTCAGAGCTGATTCAGAAGACAATTACTGTGATTTGCCAGAATGCATGTAGAAAAGGCAGCAAGTTGGCTGTGGCCAGAAGAGTAACTGGCAATGAGCAGGTAGCCTAATTCCACCACTTGTGGTTTTGTTTATGTTGGGTGAGGAGAATTCTGCAGGAGATGATATGCAACACATTTCTTTTTCGTACCTGCACTATAATCTTAGCTTATGGAAGGCCCATTAGAAAGGAAGGTGTATCTTTTTTTTCAGAAAATTTTGCAAACAAATTCATTGTATTCAGAGATTATATGGTGAGACTGGTGTGAGTAGGATTTAAAACCACCTGCCAACTTCTTGGCTGCAGCTCTAGCTGCTGCGCTTTGTTTCAACACTTCTCTCAAGGTGTAGAACTTGGCTCTTTCCTCTGACAGATAAAGAGATCTTGAAGTTTAGAATGAAGATGCTACTTGAGGATGTGGATAGATAGTAAATGGGACAGAAGCAAGAAGCTGGCATTACCAGACATGCAGTTACACAGAGGTCACTACAGTTCTCCTGAGCAGTGCTACCTGATATTTCTTTCCCTCTAAAGAATGTCCTGTCTTTTATGAAAGATATCACATAGTTTTATTTTTTAATTCACAGAATTCATCTGCCTTGTTTCCCTTGTTTTAGGGTGGGGACACACTAATACTAAACACTGGCTCAAATAAGAAACTTGTACTGATGCCAAGAAAGTTGATTGTTCTTTTTACCCAGTGGGCAGTTTAACATCTATGAGGTTTTGCCTCTTCTAAATACAAACCTCTGAGGCTATTGGTTTGTTTCCAAACTGACATGACCTAAAGTATAAAGCATGTAGATAGATAGCAGTAAGCATGCATAAAATGTGGGAAAGTTTTAATTTTACCCCATCAAACATGTTTATTCTTTATATGTATATTCTTTGTATGTGACTTATCTCTGTTGTAGTTAACTATTTTGTTTATAGTTGAATCTGGTGAAAGAGATTATGTAATTTTTATGTGTCATAGTTGTGAATGGTATGATTATGTATCATATATGGTGATACATTATGACAAAGTATGTTGACATATGGTGAAAATATATGAGATTGGTGATTGATATTTCAAATGCAGATCAAGAAGTATATCCAAACTGTTCATTGTGGTGGTGGTATTGCCATTTTTGATGGGTATACATGGTTAACAATCACTGATCTTGCCTGTTTTTCCTCATGGAAAATCAGCCACCCAAATTCCTGGTTGAAGCAAGAAAATAACAGAATAGAAGAGCATTCCTTTCAGGAAAAAGGGATTTTAACCACTTTAGAAGATGAGCTGTGATTCATTGGAGAAGCAAGACTTTGTAAGAATCAGACATGGCAATGAAGGAATTGTTTAATCTAGAACAGAGCACTTAAAAGGGAGAATCCATTTTACTGTGACACCAGCCAATCTGTACTCCATGGTGATGGGAGTCCAAACTCTTTTATCTTGAAATGTTTCATGAACCGGAGGATGTTAGAGGTTGCAAATGCCTTTAAATGCTCATAATCTTGAAAATGAAATCTGTTAATACCCATATGGTTAATTAAGATGCCACCTGCATTCTGGCATTCAAAAATACAGTTTTGATTTTCATGCTAGTTGATTTTGAGTAGCTAATGTTACTGTCCCACTGTGTAAAATTTTCTTGAAGATAAATATAGAGTTTGATGGTTTTCTGGTTTGTTTTGTTCGTTTTTGGATTGGTTTTAATTTTTTTTTTTTCTCTTAGTGGCCTTTAAATTATCTTCTAGATATTTGCTGTTTACATGCTGTTAGACTGTGGGAATATCAGAGTGTTTGTCCACATTATCCCATACGACCTTCACTATCACATAAATTCAAAAGTTAAAAAAAAAATTATGTACTTCTCTATTTATTGGGATAAGATTGTTTTGACACTAACTTGTCAATCTTGTCTTTTATTTTAATGTGTTTTTTCACTGTTTCCCACTAAATTCCAGCTAAAAAGTGGCAAAGGGCCATTGTAAATTAGTATGTGGTATTTCTGTTGTTGGTGTGAAATATGTGAATGCTGCTACTGAGAGACTTTTCATGACCATTAATTATTTATTATGTTGTGATAATTAAGCTACTTTTTAAATTTTAAAAGAAATGTGCATTTTTTTTTGAGAGTTTGGAGAAGAAGATTCCTGCATGACATGGCTTGTTTGCATTTCTTCATTTTAGGCAAGTAAATTCAGTCCATAAAATCAGGATCTGAGCAAGTCTCTGAAATGCCCAACTGAGACCCTACTTATTTATCTTGATTACATAAGAGACCTACCTCTGCTTAGGTAGATGATGTGAATATATATCTCTATGGTAATTAATTGAATTAAAGGAAGATAAAGCCCTTTGAAATCTACCGAGTGCCACAAGGTTATTAGTGTTTAATCTGGTTTCTGTGTCACCAAAGGCAGTGGAAGTTGGCCCAAAACTTAAGGTGTCATACTCTTTTGACTTATACACATGCTAAATATCTATAACTTTCCTGAAATCAGTCTTATTCTGGGTGATAGAAGTTACTACAAACCAACTAGCTGCAGAAGGTAAATATGGTACACAGGTGACACCACAGGTTAAACTTTTTTATTTTGAGAAGGAAAGTCTTGGTTTAATTTTGTTTTCTCTGTGGTGGTGCCACTTACAGCATACGATTAATGGACATCTGAATTAGCACTGATAAATAATTCAAGTCACTTTAGTTAATTTTTCTTGCTGAGCATATCTTCAGCATGAGCAGCTCTTAATCAAAGATGAGCATAACAGAGAGAAATCAAAGTAGTGAGTTCATTTCACAATGGAGTTGTGATGTGATGGCAGTTTCAGTGCTCAAATGAATGCTAAGATTTTAAAGATACAGCTTATTCAGGAGTACATCTAGGGCATGGAAGGAGGATAATGTTAGAGAGACTGGACTAAGATGGTGGCTCTTTCAACCAGAAAGAGATATACATAGTCCCACTGCACAGTCCTACTTGCTTCAGGAGATTACCAAGTCAGTTGCAGAGCAGCCATCAGACTATCATATTGCCTTTTCAAGATTTATTTTTTTTTTCCCCCACAAGTACTTCTGTTGTTATTTAGAAACATTGTGTGAAGTGGGTGGAAACTGGTGGTATGTTCTCAGTGGTCTGCTGGAAACACAGATATGGAGTTATTTTTATGTCAGGAGTGAGTCTGAAGAGGAGGTGGAAATGGAAATAAGAGGGAAAAAGGAGTTCACGTTTTAATTATCTGTAGGAATAAAAATATTTCATTTTTATTTTTTTCTTTAATGCCTCTTAAACTTAAAACTGTGAATACTTGGATTAAAAATTGTATGTAATGACTATTTTAGACATCGTCCTTAGGGTGTCTTTATAATTCCTTGATTTCCTTCTCTCTCAAGAGGCTCTGGTACATCTTAAAATGGAAGCCAAGATACCTGGATAGTTGCTTGATAAATGTTATTAAAGGCATGGAATCCTTGAACTGCAATCTTCAGTACTTGATGATATTTCTGTATGAAGTATGAGACTATGGTAAAATTCCTTTTTAAAGGATAAGACAAATTATGAGAATTAATTGATCTTAAAATATTCATTTCATCTACAGCTTGTTTTATGCATACATGGTAATGCCCAGAGGAGAAAGCCAGGAGCCCAAAAGAAACCAAGAGTTTTGTTCCGGCTGTGGAGGTGACATGACATATTCCCCAAAGTTGGTTTATTCCTAGAACTTGTAGAAATGTCCTCATGTCCTCCTCCATGTTAAGACATTTTCTACAACCTGCTTAGCAGCACATAAGCTATAGCTTCCTGAGAAGACATTCCTGATTTTCATGCCAAGCTGTAAAAAGGGGCAACATGAAGCCCAGAGGTAATCATTTGCTGAAAGAATTTCGTCTGGCTGGGAAGTGAGTTAAGTCACTGCCTCCTGTTTTCTTCATCCCTGTTATTAATCAGATACCAAAATAGTCTTGGAAGAAATTCAAAGGAAAAGAGGGAAAGCTAAAGCATTGCCATATCCTCCTTGTGAGTCCCAGTAGGATTTTCATGGTGATTTTCTCTGTCCTACGTGTTTTGTTGAATGTTGCCTCTTATTTCTCATAATTTCCTCAATATCTCTTTTTTTGGTGGAAACTAACTGCAAGCTAGCAGTGACTTATTGCTGTATTATGTAGGATAGGTGCTGGGAGAGTGGACATCACTTGGTCTATTGAGTTTAGCACTTGGAAAACAGAAGAAACCTGTTTCATAGATTGTTACTTCTGCAGAATCACTGTTACTCATAATTTGGCAGAAACACTGGGATAACTTTTTAATTTATTTTTTCTTTTGTTAACAGTGAAATCAATGAGAGTTCTAGTATTGACTTATTTCAGTCAAATGAAGTCCAGTGCTTGGATTTCCACACAGGCCTCTTTCTAAGCTAAGCAGCCCACTGCAATGCACTAATGCACGTGTGACTGCATAGAGTTTTCTCAGGTTTTCCTACACTTAATGATAAAGCTTTGAAGCCCACTTTATCGATACTAACAATGGTCAGGCATGAAATGTTGCAGTTCTCAGCACAGCACGTAAAATGTCTATTTACAGGAATATGCTTTGCTCATCTCATTTAATGTGGTTTGTATTACAAGAAGCATTTAATCTTCTAGTTTATTTTGTTCCCTCTTCCCAACTTATTTTTAACCAAAATTAATCTACTTTTTTTTTAAAAAAAATAGTTTCCTTAAGTCTATCTTTGTATATGCATACATATGTTTATACACACACGTAGGTATATACATCTCTGTGTGTATGTACACATGCATACTTTTGGTAACAAGAAATAAAGACCTTTTGCCTTTTCTGTTATCTTTCTGCATTTTTTGACATGAGTTTTTATCTTCTGAAGCAGTAGAATTATTGGATTAATTGGTTACCTGTTTGTTCAGAAAAGAGTAGTCATGGCTGAATTCTTCAGAAAGGAAACCTAAATTTCAGTAGCTGTATTCATATGTATATAGTTACCTGTAACTTCAGTGGGGGTGGTGTATGTTCAACACCTTGGAAATCAGGTCACTGTTTAAGGGTTTAAATATGAATAAAGTGCCTAAGGTCAAAGATTTTGGCTCTAGTGAATTGCCTCAGGTCACAGAGGAAATCAATGGCAGAGTCAGCATTAGCAGCCAACTCCCTTCACAGTGAGGCACAGTTTGCAATACTGTAGCCAACACATAAATTTGACTGTATATGATGCAATGTACATAATTAATTCAGTCTACAGTGTTTTAGTACTCTCGTTCTAGTTTACCTCTTCCACACTGTGTCATGGCTGAAGGCAACATTGCATTTTCATTAAAAGCCTCAGCCCTGCTGCTTACTTTAGTCAGGTCATAACATTATAGCAAATTTGATTCGAAGCACACTTAGAAAACAACATCTGCCATTTTCTACTGCTCTTGCCTCCATTTGTGAAATACTCGACTTTTTATAAAGAAGCTAAGGTATTTGTCTTATAAAAGCAAAACCAAAACAAACCAATAGCCTCCCCCCCCCCAAAAAAAAAAACCAAAAACAAAAAACCTCAACAAAAACCAAAGCAACCAAAACAACCAAACCAAGCCCCCCACACTTTTGGCTCTGGGGTGAAAGGAAAGGTATCAGTGAGGTGCATTACACTGCATGCTTCTCAAGGAACAGAAAACAGTGTTTGTTTTACAGAGGGCTTTTTGTTTAACTACTGGAGGTTATCCTAGTGGCAAGTTCATCCTTATTTGATAATAATGAAATAATTTGATGTATTTGCTTGAGTAAGATTGCCATCTGGTAAATAATATGCTTTGTAAGTGTTTATAACAATGGTAGTTTAAACAAAAATTGACTGATCATGATTGCTGCAAGTAATCCTGCAATGTCCTGACTTAGCTTGGTATTTTTTCATTGAGCAGAGAAAATGTATTTTAAAGGATTCTTCTATATATTTTTTAAGCATTTTGTGCAGTATAAATCTTGCATTTTCAAAAGTAATTATTATAGCTGATTTATTCTCTATACTGCAGCTCTAGAGAAGAAAAATATTGCTTTTGCATTTCGGCTTTTGCTTTTAGGTTGACTGTAAATTACTCCTTTTGAATTTTCAACTAGAAGGGGTTTGGATTTCATATTTTTGGATTTTGTTCTAAACATTTTCATTCCAATAAAGGAAGAAAGTTCAGTACTGTTCTGTCTTTAGAAAGAGCAGTTCCATAAGGCATGCCAGATCTGTATAATTCCAAAACTGCCCAGGAATGTCATCTTCATTTCTTAAATGTGATATAATCTGTAGGGGAAAAAAAATAAGACATTCTGTAACTTTTTAGAGTTTCTGCTTGTTTTCTTTTTTTTTTTTTTTTTTTTTTTTAACATGGTACAAATCAAAGGTATCAGATTGACTTGAGAAAGAGGACAGGAGTCCTGTGTTTTGCTAGCTCAAGAAAGTGTACTTACCAGTAGTACAAACTCTCAGACAGTCTTAATGGTTGGATTCAGTACAGAAAATGGTGGTAAAAGACTGGCTCTTTCCCTTCATTCTCTCTTCTCAGAATCTCTTCCAGCTACTGCCAACTATAGTGTTGTAAGATTTTGTACAGTTTTTATTTTTGCAATGTGGACATCTGTCCAGTGGGAACAGAAGTGAGAATTTCAGAGTTTAATGGAAACCTGATAACTCAGTTATGAAAATGCTAATTAAGGCATATTTAAATGAGGCCTTTACAAACGATAGTTTTTATGACTAAAATCCCTTCCCACTTATCATCTGCTGAAATGACTGATGTAAAAAAATTAACTGTTAAATTTGAAGACAAAAATACTGTAGGACTGAGGAATTGTACACCTGTTTCTGTGCCACTGTGTGTTTTCTGTACATTTACATGTGGTGTAACCAATGCTTCAAGAAAAATGGTACTAAGGAAAATGATGTCTTTCAAGGTTCTGTTCTATTTCTATGTTTGATAGTGTGCATTATCTGTCAAGCACTTAGGACTTTCAGATATTGAAACTTCGTCATATCCAGTATTTATGGTACTAGGAGTTGTATCCTTAAATGGTGTGGATCCATGGATACAGAAGTGTGGGAGAGCCACTGTAGGAAAGCAGAAGCTCTTGGATTTCTGTGGATGAATAAAGACAAGCACTTTTCTACATCTTCCCCACAGTGTGGCTAACAAACTAGTGCAGTGTGATTTTCAGAATTAGACACCATTTCATATTCCTCTTTCTGCCTGTCAAAGAGGTGTCAGCTTCCAATAGAGACCTGTGCTACAGAAGTCACTGCAGAGTTGCTAGTCCTCAAACTGGGTCCTAGAAAAAGATTTCAGTGTGCTTCCCAATCTACTGCATTCACCAGTTCCTTCTGCATGGATAAAAATATTGAGCCCATTTGGGGCTACATATCAAGTAGTTCTGCAAACCAACATGGACACAACATTATAAAAAATATAGGTTATGAGTTTTAGAGCAGCCTTCTTTGTTTTGTCTTTTATATGAAAAAATATCTGTACTGGGTACTTGTTCTGTACACAAAACACTAAAATTAGTGAGTCCCAGGGCATGAAAATCTTTTTGCTTTTGATAAAATTTATTTTTCTTAAAGAACTCCCTTTCTCTTTCCTGAAAACTCTGTATGAGCCCAAGGGACCTGAATGTGTTTCAGTATTATCTGGATGTGATGAAACACTGCTGCAGCTCTAATGGCATTCTGAAACATAGTGAATCCATGCTGGCATGACAGATGCTATCTAAAAGTCAAAGGTGTAACAGGAGTCAAAGGACTAGAAACTGAAACTAGATAAACTCAAGCCAGAAATAAATAGCAAGTTTTAAAGAGAGTTCCTAAAACTGTTTACCAGTGAGTGAATTGTTTTCATTTGTTGAAATGAGTTAAAGAGGAATAGCTTTCTAAAATGATTGCTCTGTCTCAAGCGAAGGCTCTCGGTGCAAAAGAGTGAGGTCTTGTAGCATACCATGCCATAGAAATATGTCTATCATCATAGACAGAAGCTGATGCTGCTTCTGCTCTTAAAAATTTCTCAAAGCTAAGCAATGTGTAGCAAGGCTTTTGGTATAGATATATTCACCGAGGACCAAAACCAGTATGCAAAACTTCTAAGAACATTTCAGATCTTTTCACAGAGATCCCCTTCATCTAGAAAGGGAAGAGTGTATCATGAGGATGCATATGCATAGGACAGGCAATTCTCATATTTGTTTGTTTGAAACTTAAGTGCAATAACAGTGCTAAACCGTGATCATTGTTAGCAATTAATGGGATTAGATATTTAAGTCATCGTTGTCACTGGTATGGAAAACCAACACTTTATACTTTAATCTCTTTTTAATGTCAGAAGTGGGATTTTTGTATTGCCCTGAAAGAAAATGTATTAATAGATTAAATAAGTGAAAGGCATTAGCAAACAGCAATTAGTTTATGTATTATTGTCTGTAACAGCAGAAAGGTCTGTGATGTGCACATGTGTATATTCACCCACTAAAAGTCAAGGAAAAATAAGCATGTAGATGTTCTTAAGACTGTTATACAGAAATGTTAATGTTTTCAAACTATAGCTGTGTAGAGATTTTTTTTCTGTACATGTTTTTACAGCAGTGAGTTTCTTTTTGCCTTAAAGTGCATGAGTTTCTCAGTTCTTCTCATATATTTTTATGTCTAGAGTTGTAGCAGACCAGGGTGTTAATCTATATGAAGTCCCTGTCACTGCTCTTCTAACTTGCACCAAGACCAAAAGACTAATGCTCAAAAAAGCTGAAAGTGTAACCACAAAGATCCAGAGAGAAATGCTCAGACGGTTTGTGGCTGGTGACCAAGAGTGATCATTATGGCTGGTGATCAAGAGGATTTTGATTAAAAAGCACTTTATGTATCATCTTCCATACACTGATAAATGTTTGTCTGTAAATGCTCTCTAGGAATGAATTCCCTCTAATGTTTGTTTATTTTTACTATACTTTAAGAGCAAACCTCAATTATACATCTGCCAAAGGAAGGGAGAGCATTTAGTCCACTTGCTAGTGGCTTTAGGATTTGATGAAGGGCCTTAAGGAGAACTTGAAAGCTAAGTGGCTCATGACATTTTGGTGTTCTGTGAACTTAATGTATCTGTGGTTTTTTGGAAATGTTTGACAATGGTAGACACTTTTTTCCATCCTGAAGTAACTGGCAGGTTTCTTAGAATATTCTGAAAAACCTTTAATGTGCAACTGACAGCTTCAGAATGCAATAGATCTCTTCACTAGACAAAGCCACTGAAGATTCTGTAATCTGTAGAAAACAATTGGTAGTCTGTGTTTTATATTTTACCTTCCATCAACATGCATTGGAAGTATTTCACATTGTGTACACCTAAGCCTCTGTAGAACTGGGTCTGTGAAACCATGATGGAAAAGCATGCTGCCTACACATTCCTATTGTGAACCGTGTAAATCAGTCAGAGGAATGGCACTTGAAGGTAATAAGGGAAAAGAAATGAAAGACATGCAATCCTGAAGGCCTTGGGGAGTGTCACAGTTGTCCTCCCTCTGTCTACTTGTGGTTTTATCCCATGCTCCGAATTTCATGTGGTAAGAGGGGCCTTCTGGTTGTGTTGAAAATGGGCTCCCTCCTTTCACTCCCCTGACCCTTGTTCTAAACTTTTGCTGGCTCCATTTCATCAGTTTGATCCTCAGGTCACATAACCATAAGCTGCTCTCAGAAGTTATTTGGTAATTTAAGGTAGAGAGGAAGGCTGATTGTTGGGTTGAATCTCATGGTGTGAGTGTGTGACCAGGTTTCTGTGCACTGGCCTGAGAATAGCCTCTGACTGGCTTAAAGAAAAGACTGAATGTGTTGGATTTGTGTTTTAAACACCAGTCTGGATTATGGTTTTCTACCCTGAGACAAATGCTTGCTGCTAGCTAACACTGTTGCTCCTGTGATTTATTGAATGGCCAAGCTCAACACAATATTGGTAAAAGTGTGGTGGCATCTTGGATTTTGAATTCCCTTACCTATAAGGACTGAAGCAGACCTGGTCTATCTAAAGCAGCTGTCAAGAAATCATAAGAGATGAAAATGAGTCAAATGGTTACTTTTTTTTTTTTTTTTTTTTTTTCTCCTTTTCTTTCTTTCTTCCCCTCAGTGAGAATCTGTAAGTTTTTTCTTGTTTGCTGTGGGTTTGTATTCTTAATGATAGAGTCAGGTGCCAACAGCAAGTGATTTGCATAGCTTGTTAGGGAGCTTGATCAGGATGGCAGCTGTTACTGCAGTTCTGGATCACTCTAGCTTACACCAAACTTGCTGCTTTGAAATCTGCACAGTGTGCAGATCATCTTGCTGATATCTCTGAGGAAGCTAGCCCAGAAAATCTTAGGAAAGAGCTGCTTCTTTTCTTCTGGTGGTGGCTGTTCCTTGCCTTATGCTTGCATAATTTCAGGAATCTTCCATAGCAGGGAATGGCCTGTGTTCAAGAACAAGCAGCACTGTGGATTTGAGTTAGGAAACAGAAGTCTTTTCCCTCAGGATCTGGCCCAACAGCTTGAGTCAGGTTTCATGCAGGGTCACTAATGGAAGCTTGCTATAGTCCAGCCTGATTAATCCAGTATAAATCAGACTGCAAATGCTGATCTAGTGTAGGTTAAAAAAAACTCATCAAGTTAATGTTAGATAAGCAAATTGATGGTTCATGTACAATCATAACCAATGTGATTTTTTTTTTACCCTTAAAATGCTTCCTGATATTTTGTGGCCACCATAAACAAACTGCAGTGGGGAAAAGAGGTGCAGTAGCTACTTAGAAATCTCTTCCATCTCTAAATAAGTGTTATTGTATTGGGAAACTTGAGTATTTCTTGTCCTTTTACATAAGGAACTAGTTAAAATTTTGTCAACACTATAAAGAGAAGTGTTACACTGTAGCCTTCTGAATACTGGTAAATTTCATGTAAAGGAAGAGCATCTTGACAGTGTATAACTGCACATTTATTCAAAATAAAATTATAATTTATTAAGAAAACAATGTCTGCTGGTTGTAACCGTGTTCTGATTTTCTAAATTAGCCCTTCTTCCAAAGAGGCTCATTATCCAGGAAATGACTGCTGCTAGTAGAGTATTTAAAGAAACTAGGCACAAGTAGCAGCAAGAATATTATTATAGCATCTTCCACTAATGCTGCTACTATTACAGTTCTGTCAGAATTTTCATGGGAAGGCCCCTGCTATCAATTCTTTTTTATTTTTACATGACCATAAAAATTTGGGCTATATAGGGAACTTGCATATAAGGTGTGAGGCTGGCAGTGTGTGTTTCCTTTGAGCAGCTCTTGAAACATACCTTGATACTGCAAAAGGAGATGTTATTCTGATTACTTTGTTTGATTTTTTGATTACTTTTTATTTTGATTATTTGTTACTTTGATTCTTATTATGATGTTAAGGCATGGAGTTTGAGCAACCTATTTTTTTATCTTATACAACAAATGTTTACAGTATACTAAGTCTACTAAGTTTATGATTTTCTTCTCGGTTTGATCTCTTCCTGCCTCTCCCATCTTCCTCTTACAAGCTGGGGTTCTGCTAGTGTATGTGCTGAAGGCAGTGACAGGCAGGTTGGTAATACTGAGACCCTCTTGAATTCAGGAGTTTTCTATTGACATCACTGGGCGTCAGGATTTTACTCTGCTGAGGAAGATTAGCATTGATTAATGTGATTCTGAATAAGATTTTCAAGCTCATGAGCTTGTAAAGCAAACAAACAAACAAAAAAACCACAGGAAAACCCTTGATACTACTTATTTATGCAGTTCAGCTGGAGTTAGCTACAGTGTTTTTAGTATGCTAATAAAATTATTTACCCAGTTTGGTAAAATCGGTGAAATGTTAGCCATATTCTTAGACCTCCTCAGAATCCAGAGTTGCTACACAGGAAGATCAGCAAAATATGTACCCTGATCATGTTGTATGTGCAGAAGTGATGTTTGTGAACTGAAAGTTTTCATTGTTTGTTGGCTCATTGCCAGCTGATGTGAAATAATTTGGAGGCCTTGGTGCAATATCCATTTATTGAGTGTCAGATTTGTCAGGTGAAAAATCACAGAAATCACAGAAAGTTAGGGGTTGGAAGGGACTTCAAAAGATCATTGAGTCTTTTGAGACCTCCTGCCAGAGCAGGGTCACCTACAGCAGGTCACACAGGAACATGTCCGGGTGGGCTTTGAATGTCTCAAGAGGAGGAGACTTCACAACCTCCCTGGGCAGCCTCTTCCAGTGCTCTGTCACCCTCACAGTGAACACCCTCCTTATATTCATGTGGAACCTCCTGTGCTCAAGCTTGTACCTGTTGCCCCTTGTTCTATCATTGGACATAACTGAGAAGAGCCTGGCTCTGTCCTCCTGGCACTCGCCCTTTACATATATATAAAAATTAATGAGGTCACTCCCCAGTCTCCTCCAAGATGAAGAGGTGAGCTGAAGCTTCCTCAGTGTTTCCTCATAAGGGAGATTTTCCACTCCTTTAATCATCTTGAAGGCTCAGTGCTTCAAGCAGTTCCCTGTTCTTCTGGAACTGAGGGGCCCAGAACTGGACACAATATTCCAATTGTGGCCTCACCAGGGCAGAGCAGAGGGCGGAGGAGAACCTCTCTTGACCTACTAACCACTGAAAATGAGAAAAAAGTCCATGTCATTTATATTCTAATCAATGTTTTTTTGAAAGGCATCAAGGATTGGAAACTGATTTACCCTTACAGCTGTAAAAGTGCCCCCTCTGAGGAGGAGGAGCATTGGCAAGAGAGGAATGGGGATGGAAGCAAAGGCTGCTGGCTCACATTAGATCTGCTCTGTGGACAGACAGCAATTTTGCCTTCCTCAGCTTGCCCATTAGCTTGATACCTTTATCACCTGAATTTGTGATTGGGCTCTCTCTGAGCCTCTTCCTTTCTGAAGCTGAAAAATCTCTCCTACCGACTGCTACCGAAGTAGGTGAAGGCATTTCCAGCAGGTGTTGGTTTGTAGCCAACATATTGGTAACCAACAGCATGTTGGTTTGTAACATGCAGCGCATGTGCAGTCATGTCGTCCATCTCCAATAGCCAGCATGGCCAGGTGCAATGGGGAGGAGGAACAGTTTCCCTTTGAGAGGGACTTTTCTTCCTCACTGGAGTTCAGAGTCAGGAATGGGATGGTGACAGTGAACCCAGGTTTGGATGTATTTGCCAGGCAAAGCCCTTCTGGAATTGTGGCCAGATGCAGGCACTTTTGCATAGAAAACAGGAATTCCACGGATCTGTTAATTCTAACCAGAGGCTTCTTGACAGGGCTTTGGTTGTACTGATGGCGTTTAGTTTGTTCTTGTTATGCAACTGTATAAAGTGATGCAAGTACCAGCAAAATGCAAGTTTGTATTTTGACTAATTATGACCTCCTTAAGTTAATTTTTATGCATCAAAGCTATTTGACATTTGTCAAAACAAATTCAAGTCCCTGGGAGAGATTTTATGACAAAACCACCATTGATCTGACAGCTTGCTCTCGAGGGAAGAAATAGTGTGGCTGGCATTAAAGACTTAATGCTTCCAAAGTTCTTCTTTACTACTAGTCCCAAAGCAGAGAGTCTGGGCCTGGGCAAAGCCAGCTGCCACGGTGGCAGCTGGGAGTTTGACAGTGTTATGAAGAATTGCAACTGTTGATCAGTGGATTGTTAAACTTTCGATGACAGCGTTGCAAATTAATTCTGAAATTAAGTGAAGGGACATGAAGAAGTCCCACTGATCCTCTGAAAGAAAGAGGGCAGTGTCAGAATTACCAGAGAAGCAGAGGAAAAATTACTCTGTGTGTTGTGCCAGGCAGCTGGACATGAGTGTGTGAACTGCAGTTGTCTGGCATCTGTATTCACCTGGAGAAAGCTGAGCCTTAGAAGAAATGGCAAACACAAGTTGTGGGGTGGAGATGTTTTGGGTTCTCTGTTGATGCTGTAAATGATTTATTGCATCTACTGTGTCTTAGAAATGAGAAATTAGTAGGCTGATATTTCACTTCTGTTCTTAAAAAAACCCTGCTATTTTGCAAAATGGAATAATTTCTCATATAGCAGCCTTCTTGTACTCTTTGTCAGATATTATTCAGCCTAGAGTACTTCCAAATACTCAATATTATTTCACCTACATGTGCAGAATGCAGTCTACTTCCAACCTGAGGTATCACTCATGGGTTTGTAGTAGCCATTAACATATGCTTTTCCCATGGTTTGTGTACTTATTCTAAGCATGTGCCTTTTACAATGCAGAACACAAGAGACTTGTTTTGTAAGATTAATGAAGGTCACCAAAATTCTCAAAAGTATTCTGATAATTAAGGCTTTGTTTATCAAAAACAAGTTATATTAAGAGCAAAAAGATTCATGGTAATTATTCATAATCTTAACAATTCAAGTGTAGCCACCTCATTTGTGCATTTAATTCTTCTTGTTAATGTTTTGCATAAATCTGCATAATTACTTGAGTTGCCTGTTGTAATTTTGACAGCTACTCAGTTCATGTGCACTAAAGTATATCAAAAGCTTGATGTGCTGAATATTTATAATTTTACGTATGTTCTTGGGATAATATTTTTTCAACAATATTTTTAGTTTTTCTGAAATTGACATGGTATACTCCGAAAGATTGCCAAACAAAGATCTCCATATTAGCACATGATGGAACTAGAGCAACACTTAAAGGTATAGTACTGGGGTTTTGAAGTCTTTTTCAGAACATACATATGAATTGCTGCATATGAAATGTTTTGCTAATTTTCTAGTAGGTGTGTTATACTTCATTAGTGTCAACATATAATTTTTTAAAGGCTTTTCAGTGTATTCTCTGCATATGTAAGTACAACTTACTGCCTCAACTGTATTTGTAGTCACATACAGAAGAATAACAGTGAAAAATAGAAGCACAATATTTAGTATTGAATAGCATTACCATGGGAAGCTTGCCTTACTCTGTTACACACACTGCATTGCTGCACGGCTCCCAGAGGGCTCTCAGAGCTCTGAGAACTATCTTCCTACAATTTAGCAAAACAAAACAGCATCAACAACAACCAAATCTAACTTTTAGCTTCCCTAGTGCTCCCACACATTAAAATTTTGTGGGTGATGGAATAAGAATTGCGGTCTCCAGAGAAATGTAAGACATACAAAAAGAACTAATAGTGTAGATCAATCAAGCTGTGTCATCCTTCAGCCATAGTTTTGGGGAGGAAAGGAATTTGCACAGTGAAAATCTCCTCTTCTGCATGCAGAATAAATGCACCATTTTGTAAGGGCAGAAAATACTGCTGTTATTTATAAATATCCTCATGCTTGTGAATTATAAAAGCAGTTGCTAACTAATTACAGCAGTAAGTTTTTAGTGCATCTGATGACTGTCTGGCACAGTTCAGTGTGAATCTTCAGTCGGCTGAAATCACACAAATTATTCATTCTTTTTACTAATGTTGACAAAATGCTGGTTTGAAAATCTTGTTCGGATGCTTTAAAAATACTGTCTTAAGTCAGTTTATTTTTGAAAGACTGTCTTGTGAATCCTGAAGTCACCAAGCTTTGCACATAGTTAGAAATAATATTCAAGTGTATGGGCTCTGGTGTAGAAATGTGTACTCACTATTCGGTCACATTTAGACCTTACTAAAATGGTATTGTGTGTTATAAAAATGTATGCTTATGTTTATTTGCTCTTTCATGTGAAAATTCCTATTTTCATATGAAAGCAGCTTTCTTTAAAGTAGACAAAAGGAGGGATATCCTTCTTTAGACATATAGTGTTGCTTCCTAGGAATGAGATAGGTTGTGAATGAAATGCTGTTGTCCAACGGGAAAAGAAAATTAATGTATTCAAGTGGGATCAAAAAGCAGAAGCAAAATTCTCCGTTGGATTCTGGTGTTCCAGCTATACAGATTCCTCTTCTGTCAGAGACAGTTGATGCTGCAAACATATTTTGAGCACTTAAGACATGAGAAATATGGGTTATCCCTCAGTCATAGATCCACTTCAGGGGTGTAACAACATGGAAGGACGGAGGAAGATTTAAACCGTTTCTGTTATGCTCAAAATATATGGGGGATTGATTTAAGAGTAAGAGTAGGAAAAGTGCAGTTGTTGTGTGCTGCTATCTTTCACTTTAATGCTCACTGAAATGTAAGTGAAAAGTTAAGAGATTGTTGCATTTAGAAATAGCTGGAGCCAGACACTTTATGTTTGTTGCTCTCAGAGGGGAATGAGCATAAAAAAATCGGAGGGGAAACACGTTTACTTTGTAGCTATATTGATTAATTAAAGAAGTTTGTTAAACTAAATTTGGAAGAAAAAATCCCAAGCAAAAAGAAACAAAACCACAACAAAAACAAAAAACTTGTTTAATTGTGTTTACCCAAAAGCCTTTTCTTCCTAATTTAAATAGCATAAACATCTGGACTAAAGCAATATTAGAATCATGGCAGTAGTCAAGCAAATCTTGTGGAAAATAATGAAATTAGATCCCTGGTGTTGTGACAGAGTAAGGGCAGGATACATCAGTTCGATGTTAATAAAATTTCCATGAATGACTGAATACAATTAAGAAATTGTCAGTTGCGGCAATGAACTTTTGTAGCTCATAGATGTTTGCATCATTTGATTATGCTGGCAATTTAAAATTGTTTGTTAGTGTCTGTGTTGGGATATTAATTATGACCTTTATTACAGCCCACAATTAAACTAGTCATATAGCAACAAGCCGTCTGTGTTGTGGTAGTAAAGGATTTGAGCTGTTTAGAATAGGGTCTTGGTATGTTCAGACCATTCACTGATCATCCAAATTGGAAATTATTTGAAATGATCTAGTACTTTAAAAAACAATTCAACTAGGTTGAGTAATCGCTTTAATAAAGAAATTTTCGTTTAATAGTGTTTTAACAGATTTAATTGCTAACAACATCTGTAAAACTGTTTTTAAAAAGGGAGAGACAGCATTTTTAACTGTGACTCCAAGATAAGCTTTCTCCTGTTTCAGGAAGAGAAAACAATTATTCATTGGTTAATTAGCTGTAAACAACTTTTTAAAGACACATCAATTATATATGTAATTATATGAAAAAAGCATTAATGTTATTTGTGCTAATTCATAATTATTAGTGCCTGCTAAAAGGATTAACAGTATTTAGATGACCACTATTGTTGGGAAATATCAGAGTGGAGTGATGAGATTAGCATCAGGAAGAAATGTGGAGTGATGACTCCAGTGTGTGCCTGCACCCCTTGAGCAGTGACAATGAACAAATCGCACATTTGGAAACAAAGCCTTGCAAACTGAAACCCTGCACTTTTCATCTTTAATTTTTCTGTGGTATGTGAAGAAAACGAATCAATGCCAAAATAATTTTCTACACCCGGTGCAATACTTAGTTTCCGTGATTTCAGTGGATTTGAAAATATATTTTTTAGACTCCCGTGGCGCATTTGTAATTCTGTGTTTTGTTCTGTTTTGTTTTTTAAGAACTGCAGAGTCCCTTTTTTATTGCATAGCTGAGTGAGAACTTTACAGTGCCCTCAGTAAAACTGTTTGCTAACTGTTATGCCTAATTTACTAAGAAGCTGTAAAGCCATACTGAAATTTATTTAGGCTTTTGTAATGTGTTGAATTGAGCATTGTTTAGAGTTATTGGCATATGAACATAAGGAATAATATTTTAAACACTCAGATATTTTTAATATGGGTCAAGGGAAACTGTAGTCTTTGTCCTAACATACTGCAAATTCCAACTAAGACATCAGAGAAACATGCCTGAAATGTGTGGATTTATGTCTGTGTTTATCAGGAAAAGGTTTGACTGTATATACTAAAATTACACCAAAAGAGGCAATTCAGAGCCACATCACTAAGAATTTAAGCATCTGACTGACCTAATTCTGACATGACCATCATTATGTTGGGCTTAAATTGTTATCCCAGACATATCTAACAAAATAATTCATGTTAAACTGAGACCTGATATTTAATGTGCCAAGTCCCTGTATTTTTGTGGAGTTAGAATATTTCAGACATTTGTGGAAGTGGCTAGCCACAGAAGGATGAGAAATGGTCTGACAGATTCCCCCACAAGGTCCACGAGTGTGCGTTAGCCTTGACCCAGAAGGATCGACCCGAGCGGTGGGAGATTTGTTCGGTCTCCATGAATTTGGCTGCTTTTCAGATGCTGCCAGTAATGATGCTAATTGCTGGCATTTGTGGCAGTCGGATTTTGTGATACGGGTGCCTATACCATATCAGGGGTTCTGATCCTTTAAACAAGAAAACAGCTCTCAATTCTCTTTCATGAAACTAGAGGAACAGTGCTTGACAGCTCTGAAGGAATAACATGGGTGATTTTAGCATTTCAGTTCATTGGGTATTTTTAATTCTCTGGCATATCAAGGAGAAATTGCAGTTTCATTTGTGTGATTTTTTTTTTTTTTTAAAGCAATTGTTATGTGGAAGCATTTGGGGGGTGGAATTTTTCTAACTGTTTTAGTTGACAAAGAAATTATTATGTTTTAAGGGATTTGTGTATTTAAGCAAAGATGATTATTTAGAAGGTTTGGTTGCTGCAAAGTGGAAGCCTTGTAGCTCAATTTACTAATTTATTTTGTGATCTGTGACTAAACTGAGTAAAAATGCAAATAGCACAAGCCCTTTACATTTTATCACCGGATCAGTTTACTGATGGGAGGATCAGCGTCACTAAACAGTTCAACACTCTTGTGATTTCTAAGTAGTCAGACTCCAATAGCATCTATAGCAAAGACTACAGGAAAGCTCACATGAACAGAGGTTTTAATGGAATTTGGTATTTATTTCTGAGTTGGAATGCAGAAGCAAGACTATTTTCCATTGTAAGGACACTATTTTTTTTTCCTCTGTCACATGTGGTTCTGAGCCATCATGTCATGTTGCAGCAAGCTTCTGTGTTAGGAGGAAACAACTGGTAAAGCTAGAAAAACTAAAAGCTTCAATGGGTGTTGTAATTTCCTGCTGATTACACCTCTTTTCAGACAGCATTAAAAAAGTATAATCTTCTTCTTCTGTCACTATCATTTTAATATGATGTTTCCCCATGGTTTTAGGGAGGTTGATTTGTTTAAAAGTATTACAGCTGTTTATTTCCTACTTAATTGCAAGTTGGTCTTAGCAGTGATGCTAGCACCATTTTGAGACAGTGCTACAGCACAGTTTTCCTCCTGCTGAAGCCAGATGAAGTTGAGCTCCTACTTCTGAAAGAAACGGATTTGGCTCTACTAATACCTATTTTTGCAGATCCAGCAGAGGGAGCAGAAGTCCACCAATGGGGTTGCTTTGGATGAAACATTTGGGGTGGCAGATGGGTTGGCAAAAATTGCTTGTGAAGGTGGGGAACTGCATGAATCATTCCCCCCTATATTCTGAAAAAACTGCTCAATTAAAACACTAAAGAGTTCTCCGTAATTCAGTAATTTTTCACATCCTGGAATTTCATTTTTTCTTTAAATTCTTTATAACTATAACAGTTGATTAAAACTATTTCCAGTGCTAACACAAGTGCAGTGATCCCAATTAGTCAAGATAATTGTTTTAGCAGAGAGTTATACCCAGTTGTGTCTTTGCACATCCACTCCCCTACCATTTTGCTACATATGTGAATATACATCAGAAGAACTGGCCAAATTGGTTTTGAGTGTGCCATGTGTAAACATCGTGCTTTACTTTGTGTCCATACTAGCTGCAGTTTTGCTGGTTTGTGCAACTAGGATTTGTATAATTCCATCAATCTTCAACAGAATGCAGCTTAAGGGCTCAACTATGAGATATTGCCACCTTTAAAAATTAAAACAAACAAATAAACAAAGCTGTTAGCTAAGGCTTGCTGCTAAAGATGGCAGTGGGTGGACTTTGGTTTACATACAACAGAGCCGGGGGCCACAGCATTTTAGAAGATATGTAAGGAAGAATCTTCTGTTTATTTCTGAAATGAACAAGGCCAAGCAGCCCACCAGCAATGGCTTTCCCTCCTTATGAAGGAGGGCGGAGGGCTCCCCACTACTTCTAGAGCTATTGACAATTTTAGTCTAGTTTGGTAAAAATAAATTTATCACTGTAATAGGTGACTGCATGACACTTGATCCTTCAGAATTTGCTGCTTTCAGTGTGATTTGGGCAGAATTGCACATGAATCACATTGCTGGGCACATCCACAAAAGAACTCATCCCAAGGTAAACTGTAAAAAGAAGCCCCCAAAATTATTGTCAACAGATTTACTGCAGTGTGAGGAATCACCTAACCACCCAGAAAGTGCTGGCTTTGAGTTTTGGTGTTACTTTCAAGAGCTGAGGCTGAGTTGCAGTTGAGGTGCAAAGTCACCAATATTTCCCGAAGGTCTGACCAAAGTTCAGAGACCCCTGGCAAGAAATACCTTGGTAAATGCATGGTCTGAGTTCCTTTAGGTGGCTGAGCGCATGGACTCATCTACCTCTACATTAATAGAATTAAAAATAACAGTTTATTCAAATGGCTTTCTGATTTGCTCACCAAGTCTGCTTTGTGTGAATACTTTTAGGATATATTTGTGGGGGTTTTTTTTTGGGCGGGGGAAGTGGACTGATCACTCTGAATCTCATGAACTTATACACATGAGTTTCTTATGAGTTTCTCAGGGGCTAAAACTGTTGTGGACATTAAATACAACTATACTTAGGTCTCTTATCTTCTGTCTGTTGGCCAACCTGAAGATTGTGTAAATATCAGCGAAGGCAAAAAACCTAACTTCTTCATGAAAAAAATCCAGATTTTTTTTTTATTTTTTTTTTTTAAGCAAAGATTTTGAAAAAACAGGACTTTAAAACTGATATTGTGAGACTGAAAATTGTAGGAATTGCAACATGATTGCTCCTAAGCATAGAAGACAGACCTATGAAGGGAGAGTTGTCTGCAGCCAGGACTTCATCTAGTGCAGAGGACAGAGCAATGTTGCATGAGGTTAGAAAAGGAGATTGTGAGAAAATATCAAAGGTAGAGCAACCAGCTCACTGGAAACTAATTTTCTTCAAATAATATTCTTGTGTTTTAGACAGTTCTTCAGTATTTTTAGAAATTTATTTTAATAACTATTTTACATTCTAAACCATTTGATATCTTAAAAAAAATAGATGAAAGCAAATGCTTGGGTTTATTATTTTCTTTTTCTTTCTTTTTTTTTTTTTTTTTCCCCCCTCTCTTCTTTCATGTTAGACATCTGTGACATCGGTGAAAAAGAAAAGGGCAGCTGGGGGACAGAAGGTTTGGGATCAAATACATCTTAGTTGATAAAGGTGGCTTTCTTTTTTCAGATGAATTCATGCAAAGATATCTCCTCCTCCCAAGCAAAACAAAACAAAACAAACCCCCAAATCATTTTCCTGTACAAATGAAAAAAATCAAACTTTCCCAGAAGTAACTACTACTTAGAAGATAATTGTTCCTGCTTGGCCACCTTTGTTGACAGGCAGATGCAGAACTTAGCTCTGATTAAGCAACAAACCTTATAGCTGGATCCAAATTTGTCTCCTTACATGAAGACATCTAGAGAGATTCTGTATTATTTCCTTCTTCAGAGCTGGTAGGATTTTCTGGAGAGAGCTGAGTTTCCTGACTCTGTGGACTAGAACCTTACATGGGTCAGAACTGGATCTGCCTCTGTTCTCTCTCACCTCATCCAGTTATACTAATAATAAAATCTTGTGCATTCATTAGCACCTGCACACCACCTCTGTGCAGTGCTTCTTTGCCTCTCTAACCTCTGTTGCCTGCTGGGTAGCTGTGGAGGTGCAAGATGCACCCAGAAAATCTCCTAATATACAAATATACTATGGGAAAGCTGAATGGAGAACTATTACAACATGTGGTTTCATAATTTGTTTGTCTCCTGTTCCTCAGTGTTGATGGCTTTTTTCCTGACTAAAGGAACACAGGCAGTTCCTTAATAATAGCAACAAACTGAAATAGAACCAAAACCTCCAAGTCTTCACATTAATAGAAAGAATCAGAGAACGGAAAATAAGACAAAAGCTGGGCTATTCAGAATGCAATTTTACATTTTTGGCATAAGCTGCTATGCCTTTTAAAATTCTAATCTCAAAGCTAAACATGGAGTTGTCAGCTTTAACTTTGAATTTTCTTGCTTTTAGCATTTTGTGTTAAACATTATTGTTATTGAAAAAAGCTTTTTATCTGTGTCTATTTAGAGTTGGTTTGCCAGAGTCTCTGCTCCCAAATACCTGAATTTCAGCAGCTAGCAAACATCAAAGCACAGAATTTTCAGCTCAAAAAGTTATCTTTAAAATTGAAGATTAGTCTTTCACTGTACAATTTTTGTGAATACAATCTGTCCTTATTGTTCTATAATATTGAAAGGGATATGCCTTGATTATATAATTATTATTAAGTCTTATGTGTTTTACTGAAGTTCAAAGCATTAAACATTGTTTATGTAAGCACCCTGACATTCAGGGTGCCTGAAAGAAATAAATAAAACTGTAGGTCAAACTGTATTAACATGTCTTGCCAGTGATTATTATATCTATTTTTTAATAGTATTGCTTCACTAGTTGATGGTTGTGAGCCTGTTATTTCCAGTTACATTCTGAACACTTCAAGTTTTCCATAATTTTTGTAGCGTTTTTATCATATATAGTCAGAGTAAACCTAAATGGAAAATTAAGTTAGCAGTTTTTATTTGACCACTTTAATACCTCTTTCTTCAGGGGAATCACTAGAGTTATTTGCTCTAAGTTCATATATCTATATTGTTCTTTTAGATTCAATTTTCTGCCCTTTACTTTTCTCTATTTCGTATTTACTTTATTCTTTGTGGTCATCCCATCTAATCTGTCTGTGTCTACCTAATCGGCCTAATATATCCGTGTATCATTTCTTTAATGATTTTATTACTGAAATGACACTTAGCATTTGATACTTAAGCATACATTACAAAAGCTTAATTCCCCCATTAGTGGATCAAACTTCCATACTGCTCCCATGTTCAGACTGCTTCATGAGTTAAACAAGCCTTGTTGAATGCTGTCCAAGAGCTGTAATGCAGATCTATTTTTTTTAATCTGTATTAGTGACTAGAGGCTCTGGTCTGTGATGATCCAAGATTTCCTTTCTCTGTGCAACTTGTTTTTTATCTTTAAGGCCTTGCTTCTGCAAAGGAAGCTTAGAAATTATACTTTTCAGCCACTTCTGCAATGCATAATGAATTGCAGATGTTTTAGAAGCTTCTATGGCTTTTCTCTACTCATTTTATGTCCAACTTTACCAAATTAGCTTCTCTTTGTTTCTGTTTCCTTCAACAAAATAATTGACTTCTGAGAAACAAGAAGCAAACAAGAACATCTCACAAATTACGTTCGTTCTTACTCTTTCCTTTCTCAAGCCATTCCAGGTCTTTAAAATCCCTGCAACAGTGTGCCTGCTCTTTGAATTGGAGTTCTTCTCCCTACCTATAGCCTCTGTTGCTGTCTCCTGTCTAGATACCAATAGCAATAGCAGTGTTTTCCAGAGCTTGGCTCCTTCATTCCTGTTCCTCCAGACTCCCTTGTTTCCCTGTCTAGCAAGAGTTTCCACCCTCATTTTCTAGGACGTCCATTAAAATTCCTGTAAGATAGCATGAATTTACTCAATTTCTTTTCCTCTTCCTCCTATTCATCTTCAGGCCACCATATAGTCCTGCATCTGACATGGTGTGACTGTCCCTTACTCTAGTGCTTGCAGCACTCAGTCATGAGCTGATGCCAGCTTTCTGTATCAGGCTACCTCAACATTTTCTCACATGACTTTGTGCATCATACCTCTCTGTGTCTTGGGTTTGTGTATGTTTCCAAATTATTTAAATTCTAACATTTTTTTTTGTTTTCATTCTATGAGCCCTCTGAGTCTGGGAAGTGTCTGACAAATAGTCTGGATAAAAAGGCTAGTTTTGTGTTGAATGGTTTGTATAGAGAACTTTTTTTTATTTTTAGATCAAGCTTGTGGTTTGCTTAGAAGAGATTGTTAAAGAGAATTCCATTGTGTTTTCCTAGTGAAGCATAGCTATCCAGTTAAATATGTCGTACAGGCACTGAATAATCTAACACTTGAGGGATGTTGAATTCTATTTTGAACATGTTTTTTTTATTTCTTTATCTTGTTGAAGACTTTATGGTGATAGAGTGGTAGCGTTCTAAAGTATCTGGTTCAGTGCTATGGTTAACAACAGGGTTGCCAGTAGTTGAACTCCTTAGTATTGGACATTTTTTTTTTTCCCCTTTTTTTTCCCCCCCTTTTGTAAGCTTGATAGGCTGCCATTTAAGTTCATCAGATTTTCCTTGTTGTGGACAGAATTCAAGTACTAGTTCAAATTAAAAACTGACATGACTATTATATCTGTACTTTTATAGTGCATTCCTGTTCTGTATAAAGCCTAATACCTATTTGCATACTATAGATTGCTAAAACTGAAGAAATAAAGCAAACGAGACAGTTGTTTACTAATAAATGAAGTGATGCTGAATAGCAGATCTGATTATTCCTGGGCTAATCTTAATCTGTTTAAAAAATGAAAATAGGTAAGCCTTCCTCCCTCTTTTTTTTTTTTTTTTTTTTTTTTTTTTTTTTTTTTTTTTTTGTGTCTCTCATTTAAAAAAATGGCATGATCTCAGGAGAACATCTTTAACTACAAGAACACAAGTGCACACAGTGACAAAGTTACAAATAATTTTATACAACAGACAAATTGTACTGATTGTCTGTATTTAAAAAAAGGAGAAAAAGAAGAAGAAAAAAAAAGCGAGGCCTAAAAGACTACAGTAAATCACGAAAGTGATCTCAAGTGAACAGAGATAGATTTCTGGAATACGGTGTGCAATGAAACCACTGACCTCTTATACAAGGGTTCATGTCTTTTTCTACGGAAACAGATGGGTAATAGCATAATGCTGAAATCATGCTCTACATAATATGGACCTAGTGATTGCAGACCTGATTGCTTGCCATATGGTTGCTGAAGGGTTGAAGAGAAAATGGGATGATATGCAAACCCTTAAAAGCAAAATTTTTATTGAATGGCCATTACATTAAAACCCAAACTCTGCAAAGGAAGGCAAGAACTGTGGTGAATAATAATGAAATAACAAAACAATAAAAGAAGAAACACAATAGCATCTATTTGTTTCAATATGCAAAATAATGCTCCTCTTTTTTTTTTTTTAATTTTTTTTTTTTGTCATTTTGCCTCGTGTTAAGAGCATTTGGTGGAAAGTTGGTGGGACACTGCTGCCTGGAGGGCACAAATACAGTATAGTGGAGCATTGCAGTATTCACTAGGTCAGACAGAATAAGGAAATAATCACTTGTCTCTAAGGAAAAGCTTCTGAATTATATGCTAACTAAAATATGCAACTTGCGTACATAAACCATGTTACTAAGGGGCTGATTGAAAGCCTTCATAAGACTTTCTTTTTCAAGACAGACTATTGTAGCCTATTTACTTGCTTCTGGAAAAAAAAGTTGCATTTATCACTGGTTATTTTTTCTTTTTCTTGCTTTATCCTTTTTACTGGTAAATAGCCTATTTGTTTTATTATTTTTAAATTGATATCTTACATTGAATTCCTAAGTCTAGTTAGAGGAAATGCAAAGACCTAGTGTGTAAGTCCTCTTTCACCAATATGTATTTGTCTAGAAGAGGCTCCTTCATAGGAAGATGATACATAGCACTCTGCAGTGTGACCACAAGTTCATGGCCATGTCTACTTGCATGCTAATGATAAGTGTATGTGAAAATATGACATTGTGAGAATGATGGAAAGTCTTTCAGACCAACGAGAGACAGAAATGGACTCTGGTAATCCTGCTTTCCTGGGGTTTAGTATACAATATTTGAATTCCAGGCCCAGTATAGTCTCTTTTGAGGTACCAATGGCTTGCTTGTCATTTCGTCATCATGGGTAGATACAGGGGGGATACCCAAAGGATGTTAACTGTAAATGCAATTCATTTTAGAGATTATAGGTGTGACATTGAATAACATGAGTCTCTAGAATCTGGTTGGACTTGGCCTCCTCTACAGGCTTGGTTATAATACAGATGACTGGTTGCTTGGTGCAGAGTGGACTTCACTCTCGTTTAAGTCAAAAGATGTCAAAAAGATTCTTCATTTTGTAATGTAAGATTAAAAACTCCCACCATGTCTATACTCTGTCAGGAGACATTCCTTATCCTGCAAGGCATGTCCAGGCCCTGCTTCCTAGCATACAGACATGTTTAGACAGGGGTAGGTAAATGGTTATCAGTTCATTTTATCAAGAACAATATTCTCTTTGCCATGCAGTGGGCTGTACTGCCTCACACATGGGTACTGCAGCAGATACATCTCTGTACAGTTGTGCCCACTCTACCATGCTGATTAAGAACATCCAAGATCGAGATGGGGTAATAATAGCTCTCTTTGACTAGTCACTACTAAACATAGGCTTCCTTAGCTTAACAGACTTGTCTGATGCATCCCATAAATCCCTGTAGTGGAACAAAGCAATCAGACGCCTCTGATTACCGAGAAGTGGGTGTGAGCCGGTATCAAATCCACCTGTGCCCAATTAGGGCAGGCCCCCTATTGAGCATGTGCAAGACCGGGGGCTCACTCCTGAGCTAGTCAAGAGAGCGTGCTGGTAGCTCATTGAGCGGCAGACCAATCTTGCTAGTTCCACTTTGTGGGCAATAGACTTAGAGCACAGCTCACGAGTCTATATCACGACACCGAATTAGACCTTGAGGCAACGATCCCTGAAGAAAGATTCATCTTGCTACACGTCTTGCTACATGTCTTGCTACAAATCCCAATTTGTTTGGCTGCAAGAACAGAAAATATCCATTTCAACAACTGTTTTCAAAAAGAAATCTTCCATGTATATGAACCTCAGGAGCACCCTCAGGATTTTTTGTCTTTTCATCAGCTGCCCACTTCACTTTTATTTCATTTGGAGGCCTAAAGACATATGACAAGCAGCATATTCCAGTATTTAAGACACTTTATATACGGCAAAACAGATTTTTATATGATGAGAAGAGATGTCCTCCAGCCTATAAAATTGATTCTCATACTTCCTGACTAGTGACATGCCAGCTGTGTGGCAGCAATAAGTTTTGCATAACTTTTAAGAGCCTGTGCTGACCTACTTAACAGGCATCCACTGCTACATAATGTATTTAGGTCAAGTATTGTGTTTGAGCTTATCATCAATCTTGTAACAGACCAGCTCATTGTGAAAGCCACAGGTAAATGTTTGATGCAAATATTCTATAGGATAGAAAAGGTTCTTGGCATTTTCTTAAAGGGATGCCTGTCGTTAGGTGTTATTATTTGTTATTTTTATAGGACCAGAATCAAGGATTTCCAATCACTGTGTGTCCCCTCTTGTGCTGCTGTACGACTGGTTTGTCTCCCTGTGTCACCTGGTTGAAAAGATGTCCAAAACCACCTGTAAAAAGTGACTCTTATGTTTTTAAATGATTCATTTGGGCTAGATGGTACACAAGGCAGTTTAAAATTTGAATTTTTACTGTTACAGGTTACTGACTGTTTCTTACTTTCAAAATAAGAAAGCGGGCAATTTTGCACCCTTGTATGCTGTATGCAAATATAGAAGAGGTCCCTTGCAAATAGTAAATAGCTGGGAATCATCCTTTTGTTAGCTGATGGTAGTGTTTAAAATGACTGTGTTTTGCAGCAGTTAGTGCCTGCATTTAGGGAGAGCCTGTAGCTTTGTCTGGGCTGCCTGTGCAGCACTAGAAAGTGGAAACCAGCTCACTAGACATGGATGCACACCAGATTTGATAGGAGGGACAGATTTTTGCATACGACTGGAGACTGGGCTAAGCAATCATTTTCCAAAAGAAATGGTGTCCCTTTGTTTTGTTCCTTCCATAGCTGCAGTTGGTGTTTTAGCCCATGTTTACAGGCAGACTGTTAAAGCATTTATTTTAATAAAGTAATGCCAGCATACTTAGTCATCCATATAGTATTAGCCAAGTGCACATTGGTTTGTGCAGTAAATTGTTGCAAAGTTATATGACATCTTAATGCTCTGACAGGATGTGAAAGACAATAACACCACTAAAAAGACCAGAAAAGGCCCGTTATAGCTACTGAATAATATATTAGCTTTTAACACTGTATATACAAGCAAAATGGGGTAAGGTATAAAATCAACAAAATAATTATTTATACCAGATAGTATATATTTTATTGGAATCAGAACTAAACCTCACAACATGGTGGGAACTGGTTTTGATATGAATTCATATCAAAATTCATTTTGATATTCATTCTTAGAGGTAATGAGTTCATTACCTCTAAGAGCTGTAAATGCCTGCAGTTCAAATTCCAATCTGTCCTCAGGGCTGATGAAATGCTATTTTACTTGTGTGTAATGTAAAAACAAAGTTACTCTGGAAGAAACTCGTTGATCTGTTGTGGGGATGGACTTGCAGGGATCACTCCTAGTCCCTCAGATGTGCACATGTAGGGACCTGTGGTCAGCTTCTACAATGTGTGTGTAGGTACCTGCACAAAAATGCTTCTAAAATTGATGGATATACTGCTGTGGATCTGAAAAACTGGGTTGCACTTTTTAGCAGTATATGATAATGTATGAAATGGGAAGGAAGAGTTACTCAGCAATGAAATATGCATGATAAAAGTCCAATTTATACATGGATCCCAAGAGTTTGGCAACTTCTGTCCTCTGCTTCCTTTTTAATGCAGTGAAAACATTATTAGTTTGTGTTACAAATTAGTTTGTGCTATCTGCTTCTATATTCTAAACAGAACTTCCATGATACTAGTTGCTGCTATAAATACTTTTGGAGAAAAAAAAAAATTATTTTAATGTAGTACCTTTTTCACAAAGTAAGAGTACTGAGCCTTCACTTTGAGCTCTATCACTTCGAGAGTGAGGGTCTTACGTTACACCTTGATGTTACTTTAGTGTGATTCAGTTTGGGGTCTTTTTCAAGAGATTATTTTCTGAGTTTAGGCTTATCCTACTGAATGAGTGCTTTAAAATAATAGGCTTTAATTCTGGCTAAATAATAATAATAATAATAGAAAGCTAAGCATCATTAATACTGGCTTTTAATGATACACAGAAATATCTGGTTTGCATTTTCTGCAATAAATTACACAGTCTTTAAAATTCAGAAAGAATTTCTGTAGTATAATTTTTAGTAAAAAGTTGTGAGTTCTTTCACTTGAATTCAGTGATACCAGAATGAGAATGAGTAGGCAGAGGTGAAATTCCTTCTGTCAAACACAAGTTGATGGGGGGGAAACAGGGAGGCGGTTGTATGCAAAATAGAGCAACTTTAATGTCTGTTTGTACACTAATTTATTTATACATACAAGAGGAGTACTTCTTACTCAGGATAACAAATAACCATTGCAGAAAACGTTTTAGGAGGTGTATTTGCAGTTACAATTGTGGCATAGGTAAATTCAGAAATGAAGCAAGAACTGCCATTCTTTTCAGTTCTCTAAATGTAAACAAATAGGCTGTTTAAGGGATACAGCTGTATTTCTCAAGCTGTTGCTGCAGTCCAATATTGGGTACAAAAGTTACCTTTTCTTGCTTTTTCTAAGGTATTTACGCAGTTGAAAGAAAGGGAAAGATGGCAGAATGTCATTCAGATACTCTTCTATAAAGACTGCCCAGTTTGTTATATTTTGAGCAGGTACACAGAGGCTAAAGAAAGCATTGGAAAAGTTACGAGAGTGGCTTGTTTCCTTGGTTGTAGAAGTTAATATTTGCTAGGTGTGAGTGCACTTAACCAGCTGATATAAAATGAAGAGTTCTGATGTGAGCAGTCAGCTTCACAACGTAGTCCTGAAAGCTGCAGATTGCTGTTGCCTCTGAATCAAAATTTGGAGTTAAAAAATAGCGAGAATGTTCTGTAGTGTAGGATGGGGTGGGAGTATTTGAGTTTTTTACTAGATTTTTTTCTTTTTAAATTTCTTAGAAAGTAGGAAGTACCTTCTAATCTTTTAGCCATCTTTTTCTTTTATATTTAATGATTCAGCAGCACATCGATTGATCCCTTTCTGTAAACATTTTGAAGCACTTGAAATCACTTCTTGCCACACCGTTATTTATAGTGCTTGACTAAATTAAAAAATGCTACTTTTCCCTTGCAGGTATATGCATCATTTATAGCCTGGCTTCATTATATTCCGTCCTGTATAAACTCATGTAGGAGAGTGGTTATGTAACCCTCTTATGTCATTACATTTACATGCATTAAATTCCTGGCAGAATCATATTCACTGTAACAAAAGGTTCATTAGAAGGACGAAAATGCTTAACTTGGGAAACTGCTGGAAGAAGTGAGACACATTTTCAGGCTGATATTGTTGATATGCAATTATATATTATGTACAGAGTTGATCTGGGATTAGCTAATCCCGAATGACAAGTATAAATGTGATAGAAGTTGTTCATTCAAATCTCTTTCTGCAGTCATAACTTTGAACAGAAGTTATCATTAAATCTGGAGTGTATACAAGGGCGACTCACTGAAGTTAATAGAGCAAAGCCACTTACACCACATGTGAGCTTTACATAATCCTAACACTTCCTTCACAAACTGCAAATACAGGGGAAAAAAAGTTACTTGGTACACCTTATTTACATGTGCAACTAGTGCAAAACAAATTTATAGCCTCCATTCTGTTATGCATTTAAATATGGTCTTTATTCTTCCACCTCCTCTCTCCTGTTGTTGGAGCATAATGGTGGGTGCTTTCAGAGAGAACACCTGGGCACATTCTTTTGCAGAATATCATGGCTCTGCCTGAACCAACTTTGGAAATGGATCATTTTAGTTTTGTTGAAATGGCAGTTAAATAGGAGGAATATATCAAGAGTTAAAACTTCATTACTGGAGAGCAATAAAAATGCATCAAGCCTGGAATATTGTCTAGAAGATCAGATTTCTTGGTTATGTTGACACTTTAAAGAAATATGTTTATTTAAGGAATAGAGATTCTATATACTGGGATACTACAGTGATAAATTGCATTCTAGTTAGGCTATCTCTGATCTAATTTTATCACCTGACAATAGACTGTTGCTACCCGCATGGAAGTCAACTGAAGATGGAAAAAAAAAACCCGCTAAGGGGAAAATCTGCCTTAATCTTTCTTTGGTACTTCATTGGGACTAATGCTGAACAGTTTTTGAAGTTGTAAAGCATTTAATCATATTTGTAAGCACCTCTCCACTGGATTCTAGCAAGGAATTATCAGGTATAGATGTGCTAGAGATAGCACAAAGAAATTTACTGATTGTAGTCTCTGCATAGATGAGAAGCAGGGGATGCTTTGAGTCTCATGAAAAACTGGGAATAGGGACACTTACAAGTCTCCAGACTTGCACGTCTAACAACTTACCTAAATTTAGATGTTATGGCTGTTTTCATAACCTGAAATGTCTTTTGTGCAAAGTAGATTCTTAAAAAGGGCTACCTGGAAAACACTCTGATAAATATGTCTAGTTACAACCCAAGTTGCAAGGGAGTGATTTTTAACATATTTCACAAGAAAATTGTTACTTGTTCTCAGTTTTGCAGATGGTTTCCCAGGTTGACTTGTTAGAATGATGAGGAAGGACAAAAGCTCATTTGGCAGAACAGGAACTCTGTCGTTACTCATGCTGAGAGCATCTGTCTTGCTCATCTAATTCTGTTTGAGAACTGAATAGTCTAGGGATAGTTTCTTCTGGTTTCAATTGTGGGGACATTCTTGTGGGATGATGAGGTATCTACAGCTTGAATTGTCAGTGCTGAATAATACATACATGTTTGCTGTAAGAGAATCAGAGAAGAGAGTTCTTGAAGGATGAAATGTAAATTCCAGTTAATTTCTCTCTTGACCAATGTGACAACAAGTGCCTTCTAAGAAACACAAGAAAACAAAAAGCCTGGATTTATATGAAAAAAATAAGTCTTCATTTATCTATTTGTAGAAGTATATTGCAACTTGTGTTTTGCCCCAAAGTTTTTTGCTACAATTTAATAAATGGTGTTGAATTCTACTTGAGAGATATTTTTTTTCCTTTCCTATAGAGGCCATACTGTGCTTTTTAAATGGTCTCAACCCGATGAAGGTTGTGTCTTGCATTTGCTTTCACTCTCGAGCACCTTTGAGACTTCTTTGTGGAAGAAGGGTGTTTGTCAAAGTTTGATCTTCAGCTATCGATACCTCTTTGAAATAGGTCTCAAGGATGCTGTAGATTTTGAAACATCTGTCAATTGTCACTTTTGAAAAACAAGGAGAGAGATTTAAAAAAAAAAGTACTCAGCACACCTTACTGCTTTAGTTCTGTTGAGTTGATTTAGAATGCTGTCTTTATGTAAATCAAATGAAGCAATATTTTCAGTCTGCATAATATAACTGAAATAGGTCTACAAATGTAGGTACCATGTACATTGACTCTTCTTCCTGTTCCTAAACCCCATCTTCTCTTGTTCTGGGGAAATTTCAGTGTTGCTGGGTTCGTGACGTATTTCTGTAGAGCAAGCAGAAGGAATACAATGTAGTTTACAGAAATTGTTTACTTCAAGAAATATGAATACTAAAAAAAAAAGTTGTGTGTGGAAGTACAGTGTTCACAGTTTGGTATTAAAATTCCACATTTCAGCTCAGATGCATTTCCATTTTCTGGTTTGAGGCACCTAGTTGATTTCCTAGATTCAGTGTTTGTGCGCATTACTTGAGCATTATGACTCCTGTTTTTTTCCCACTCCCATTTTGAGGAAAAAATTGCCTTATCGCATTGTGGGAATGTGTAGTGCTCTCTTCAAAGGAATATAAATTAGTTCTTTTCATTAGAGGAGCAGAAAGAGAAAATATAAAAATCAAATCAATTCAAATATGTTTTTAAAGACTGATAAAAAGCTAAAGGAATTACATGAAAGAGGCAGGAGAAACTTCAGAAGTACACAAGATACTATTAGCTTTTTAGTTTCAGCTTTCAGTTTCTGTCTTGATGTTGCAGACTTCTGCAGTATTGTGTTTAGTCTACAGGAGCTAAAAGGTCTTAAAAGAGCAGCAGAAGCAAGAAACTATACTCGCATGTCCTCTGATAACAACCAGCAGTTTCATCTTCAGGTCTGGCAGCGGTACCAAGCATCAAATCTGTGTGGTTGTGGGCTGTATTGCCACCAGTGTTACAGAAGATATCCTAACATCTCAGGTGGGATTAGTGACTTACTGTCGAGGTTGTGTAGAGGCAAACTCTCCCTCGTGATTCCAGTTGAGCTGTCCACAGAGTAGCAGGGAGCTCTTGTGCAGGGAGGCTTTCAGACCACGTCCAGACATCTGCTTCCGTGGCATCGCTGTCTTCTAGGCCACAAAGGGAGTGTGACAAGCAGAATGATGAGTGGAGCTGGAGCTGTAGTTGTGAAGATCTGTCTGTGCCATCCTGCCTCTTGACAAGTTTATGGATCCTAAAAGATGGTGGAAGCTGTCTGTATCAAGGGAGGATTTTATTTTCATTCACAGCATGAGCAGAGAAGGGCTATATTTGGAGTTTTCCTCTGCAGATGTAAGAAATAAGTCCTGAGTTTGATTTCATCCATATTTAGACAAACTGAGAAAAACTTAATGTGCAAGATGGCTGAATTTCAGTATACTAAGTGTATTCAGTGAAAAAATTCCCTTGCAGTCAAAATTATTGCTGAATATCACCTTAAGTAGGTTTGCTGTTTTCTTCCACCTTTTTTTTTTTTTTCTTCTTAAGAAGAGAACTAGAAATAAGAAAATTGACAAAGGTTTTAGTAAAGCAAAGAAGACAAAAGAAAAACAGAAAAGAGGAGTTGATTCCAGGAACTTTGATATATTGATTTTGCTTAAAAAATTAAGCTTTAACATTAGAAATATACTTCTGAAGAAAGGCTGGCTGTCTTTCAAAATCTTGAATGGGGAAAAAAACAGGTTTGTGTCAGACAGAGCTTACAGATACTTTTAGATGCCAGTTTAAAGTGTTCTGCGTAAAATGTCTTTTTTTGAAAGAGATTTTGTGATTTCTTTCAAGATGATTTGCTGATGTCAATAGTCTTTTGACTGCTCAAAAGACATTAGAATAAAAAATGTCAGTACTTCCAGTCTTTTGATACAACTCCCCTAAGTATTGTTACAACCCAAATCTATGGGATGGTTATAACTTTTTAACACGCTAAGTTTGTAGGTGCAATCTTTGGAGACTGAAGATTTTTCTCTGACCCGGGTCCAGCTCTAGTGTCAGTAAAGTATCACGATTCACCACTTTATTCACCATTGAATAAAGAGCTGGTGAGACACATCCGTAGTGCCCTCCTGCAAATCAGAGATCTCTGCATTTTCTATTTGGGTTCTCAAGGTGTTTTGCATCTTTGCAAGAGAAGTTATTGCTGTCAGTTATTGACTTTCACATTACTGAAGTGGAGAGGGGTTTATACAAAACCTCCTACTTTCTCATCTTATTGAATTAGTGGGGTTTTTTGAGTGCCTATCTGCATGTTAACAGTGTAATGTTTTATCACGGCAGGAGAGTAATTTCCTAATTCATTTGTACTGCTGAATATTCTTCATTCTAGTTATAAAAGAAATACAACGGGGTTTGGGTTTTTGCTTTTAAATGCCCTGTAAACCTCAAATTAGAAAAATAAAGCTGTTAATGGGGTATCTACTCCTGAAAACCTGTGTAAACCTTGACAAAAGCTGCATGGAAGATTTTCTGTAGAATTGATATTTAGCAAAAAAGAAGAAGCACATCATTAAAAGCCAAACCCTGGGATTTGAATAGAGTCTGGTTTTGTATGTATGTGTGTATGTCTAAAAAAATTTGTGTTAAGAATGCCTTAAAACTCCAAAAGAAGCAGACTAGGAATAGGAGAGCAAACCAGGTTGAAATACCTGCTGAAGATGGTGGGAGTTCTGGTACTGACTTCAGTATTTAGGATTTCAGTCAGGATTTTTAGATGGTTTTAAAAATAAAAAGCCGACCTGTTCAGTACTAACCTGAAAGATTCACTGTGTAGCTTCTGTCCTGCTTAAATTCAGATTTGCAAGTCTATAAGCCAAAAGGAGAATTGTAGGAAAGTGAAACTGCGTTTCAAGTCAGAAAGTAACTTGAAATCTTTTCACATCTTTCTCTTCAGAGCTATTCTTGGTAGCAGAAGTGACTGAGCTGAAGTTGTTATGATTTGCAGCACTTTGTAAGGAGGGGGAAATCAAAGAAAAAAACTAGTGCACTTAAAAAGTGCCTTGAGAGAGGGTATGTGACACAAATGAGTGAAACTCCCCAAATGAATTTGCAACACAGCATACTCATCACTGCTGGTTCTAGCAGAGAGATTTTTAAAAATCCACTGCTGGATGGATTTAAGGCACTAAATCTTGCCACAGAGAAAGTAAACCCAGGATTTAATCAAATTTCTACCACAGTCGCACCCGAACAGATGACACGGAACAACTTCTTTTTGTTTTGCGCTGTTTATTTCTGGAAAACAAGAAAACATCAAGAAATACATTAAGATCTAGAATTGCAGAACAGGGAAATGAAATCAGTTTGCCACAAAAGGTTTTTTTATTGACATCTTCAGTTTGTTTTGATGTCTGCAATTAAATCACTAATTATGTGTTACTGTTGCAGTGGTCATGCTTTTATTACATAATTGCTACAAGTTTTTCTCTCACCACTAACAATATTTGTTTAACCTTAGTGCATGCTAGTTACATACTTCATAATGTAAAAGCTTAGAAATAGAGTTATTGACTGTTACAATTAACTAAATCAGAGGGGTTCAAAGTTCTTTGCAATAAATTAAATATGTTTTTGTGGCAAAGGATCAAAGATAATTAAAGGATGAAGCAATTAGAGTCATTAAACAATAAATATTATTTCAACACCGATTGAAAAAAACAACAAAAAAAATTGTAAGCTTTTTAAAGGAGGGGGAAAAAAGTTTAGCCTCGGGTAATAAAATAATTTAAAAAAATAATTTGCACTCTGATGCTTTGCTTTTACTTCTGTGTTTTCTCAAAAAGCTTTTGATTAGGTGAGATGCAATTCAGCCACCTTCTCTTTTATTTGTTTCCCTTTTGAGCTAAGGCATAATTTTTGTCAGTATACTTCAATGTATTCATTAATTTTTCTCATTTGTTTATTTTATGCAAACCATAAGAGACATTTTTTCCTCAGTGAAGATTGCCTCTTTATTTTATTTTGAAATATTTGTATATTTATTTCATTAAATGAGATAATGCTTTTTCTTATTAACATAATTTCCAGTACATTAAACATATCTCTCCACAGACAGAAGAGAGGAATCAGATTAAATGACAGTTAAATCACTTGCAGCAATTTCAACTGTTAAAAGAAATAAGTGTCTCTGTTTTCTTTGTGATCACGAGATGTGCTGTAAAGGGAAATGAAATACTAAAGAAAGGAGGGAAAACATAAAGAAATAATGACTGACTTATTGCAGTAATACCACTGAGAGAAGAAAAACTCACTACAAATAAAAGGAAAAATAATATAGTGGTTTTGAAAGTTACCAAAATTCATTTCTTATTGATGAGATCAGTGCAAGCCTAATACTAAATAAACTGCAGGAGAGAAAAAAAAAAAAAAAAGCCCACCAAAACCCAAACAATGCCATAAACTATGGATGATGAAAGAAGAAATAAATAACATGCATTTGGAGGTCTATTACTCTAAATGCCTTTAATTTTAAAATATTTTAAAATCATATTTAGGGAAGGAAGGGAGAAGAAATTGTCTTGGTAAACTAACCACACACCTCTGCTAATGTGTTTGCTAAACCAAGTGTGTTCTCAAAATGCCCATAGGTCCTTAGTGCAGTTCTGTCATGTTTTCTTGAGCAGTCATGGGGCTGCATGAAGGGGAAGATTATATTTTTATTAATTCTTATAATGAGATGCACCAGAATTATTATAACAATAATAAATTTATTTTTCTTAATGATATTTTTATTATTATTTTAACTTCTAGAGTCTGAACCAGCTGCTTTGAAGAGGTCTTTCAAATGAATGACGAGTCTGTGAATTTCTAAGGTAATGTTCACAGTATTGTCCTTTGTGCTTTTAGCTGTAAACCAATTATTTTTTGATGGAGTTTTAAGTGTCTAATCTTGTAGTTCTGAGTAAAGCATAGTCCAATTTTTGCCAATTTCCTTTTCTTTCTCACTTTCTCATCCATGTACTCTACAACTTGAAGCTCTTTATGCACCCTGTATCAGAATACTGTGATTTTGAACTAAAAAATGATGTCAGAGAGGGGTTTCTTGAGATGAGGGGACTCATCTCTAGATCCCTGCTCTATCTCAGACTTAACCAAAAAATACCTTTTTAAAGTCTTTTTTCTTTCAAATGGTTAATGAGAAAAATTGTCAGTGTGGTGCAGCATCATCCCTTCTGTGACATAGTGCAGGAAAAGTGAGGTGGGAAATGGCATGGTTGTAAGGCTTTTATGGAATTGTTTTTTGGGGCTGGAGAGTAGATGCTTCGTTCCAGCTTGGTGTGTTCGTCTGCTGGAGCAGAGCGGGGTGTGCTCGGGGTCATTACAGAAGTCTGTCACACACTGGGGTTGATGTCCCTTGTGTCTCCTTTCTGTCTGTTGTGCCAAGGGGACCTGTAAGGGAATGGAGGCTGTAATGGAATTTAGCAGTTGAGGAGACCCTTAGAAATCACAGCCCACATGAAACATAATTAAAAAATAAAACCAGAAGCATCTGTCATCATCCTCTGTGGACATCAACCAAGTGGGGATTGCTCCCACCATGCAGAATCACATCTGTGTTACCAGGAAGGTCCAGCAGCTGAGCAATCATTTCTCACAAGTGCTCTGCTGTGTCTGGTGGGCATGGGTTGAGGGTTGTTCCAAGTTCTGCTGCAAGATCACTGTGTAAGGAAACTCTGCAAAACTGAGAAAGCTGGTAAGTGAAAATAAATTCATAAAACATTTCTAATGATGGTGCTTATACTTACAACCTTCATTACCATATCTTCAGAGGGCATAATAATCATTAATGTGTTTATGGTGCCCTTGTGATTTGGGGCAGTAATGTTATCCCTTTTTCACACACTTGGGATTGAAATATAGGCAGCCCAAGTACTTTACTACAGCTCATTTGGCAAGGCTGCCAAAGACCTTTTTTTTATTAGCTAGGCTCTCTTACAGGATCTTGACACACCTTTTTCATTTTAGGTCCTTGCTCCAGGTGCCTAAAATAGGACATTAGTTGTGCTGGGCTTCCTCTGCAGTCAGTAAAGAGAAATAGGGATCCACAGGGGAAAATTCTGATCTCTGGGTATTTTCAGTATTTCCCAATAGGTTTTGGCAGGTGTTTACAAAACCATGCTCCTCTCAGCAAAGTACCCTATTAGAGGTTTTTGCATTTCTCTTCTCTGGACCCTCACTAAGGAATATGATGTTATTCATATTTACATCTTTGCCTCTGATGATGAAGCCCAGGGCAGCTGTAATGAACTTTGGAAGGTGTTTCATCATGCTTGCAAAATTACATGTGTGATTATAACTTAGATCAATGGGCACCTGACAGTTGTGGCAGAAAGAAAGAAAGAAACAAAGTCTCCTGATGGGGTGTGATGTTCAGTGAGCAGAAATCCTTCACTATATTTTATTTTGATCAAATCACCCTCTGAGTAGCCATGAAGTTCTCATCACTATAAGCAATTTGGTCTCAGAGATGTACTGGCAGGAGAACCCAAACCTTATCTGTGTCCTTTTCTCTAGGACTTGTTTAGCATGGGCTGTAACCCTGCAAATTAATTGGACAAATGTTTAGCTTTGTGCATACTGATCATCTCTCTGCAATAAAAAACAACGAATGCATAACATGTCATGGCACTAAAACTGATGGCAGGTTCAAGACTTCAGTTTATAAAAATGTGTGTAAAAGGCTTAGTTAGCCGCTTTTAAAGAAACTGTTTTTATATGAAGTGGGTGATGAGAAAAATCTGTTTCAGAATTTAACAAGTTTATATTTTTGCATACTCCATATCAATGCCATTTTTCTTGTTACCTTGCAAGAAACTAAACAAGAGGGCATGATGCTAAAGGTATTCTCAGACTAACATGATTTAGTTTTTGGAAAATATTAAAGCATGATGACATCGGACTTTTTGTGTTATAAAACAGCAGTTTTTCCATCCTGAGCTGAATACTATTTTCAGATTTTGCATCTTGCATGATATTGCCTATTTCATGCCTCTGACAAACTGGCTGAAACAAGCTCTTTTCCTCAAGCTTGAGATATTTGTGGATGAAGAATTATTACCTGTGGTACATTTAGAGAATGAATAGATTACAGAATTGTTTAGGCTGGTTTGCAGATCCATACAAGGTGTTTGGTTTTTCGTCCTATACTACAGCAAAAGTCTGTGTCAAAATTCAGGGGATCCAGGAGTATTGGGTTCCCTCTTTTTGTGCTTGGATCAGTAGTTTTAAGATCTAGACTGGTCCAGAATATATACTGGGTTATTTCCATTTTTCACATAGTATTTAGCTGTGTGACCTATTCTATCATACAGCAATATTTTAAAATTAGTGAGCAAATTTGCTTTTTGATAGAGATACTAAAAGTCACACAGCTTGCTAATGTTATTAAGCTTCCCTACTTCTGATGTGGGGAAGTGTGTGCTGGCAATGTGTCATTCAATACTCCTAGATTTTGGCTTATACCTCTGTTTTCTGGAGAAGAGAGTGTACTTGAGTGCAGAAGGATGGCTTGGGAATTAGTGCTGCTCTTGGCAGTATTTGAGGCAACTGAGTAAGACTTTATTCTTGGTTTGGTGGGGGTTTTTTTTATTTTTCTTTGACAAAATAGGAATGGCAAAATTAGAGAAAAAAATAAGCTTGATCCCTCTGCTTTTCAGAGGTGATCTTAAACAACAGAATCTCTCCACTCTGGTATCTGTCTGGCTTGATTATTCCTCTCCTGTTGAAATAGGATGCAGCTGAACAATATCTTCACTGAAATACATTGGAGAGGTTTGGAAATGTACATGAAAGTCTGTTAAACCCAGAATCTGTATTCACTTTATCTATATCTACATTTGTTGATTCCTGTACCAGTGATCCAATTGCTTATCTCTAGAAATTGTTCTGCAGGCTGTACATTCATGGTGCAGGGTTGGTACTGTACCTTTCCCTTACTGATGAGCAGAGCCATCGATTGATCTCAGACTTATGTCATATCAAGGATAGGAGTTTTAACTTCTATTGAGTGCTCTTTTTTTCCCTGTGACTGTCAGTTCACTGTAATTTTCCCTCATTTCTGCAATAAAATTCAAGGGGAATATTACAGTCTTGTCCCAGTTTACTCTTTTTCTGATTCCACTTCAAATCTAGTCTAATTTCTTAAGGACATGAAACTCACCCTGTTGGTCTGTGCATCTTCTCCCGTTAGTGACTTTAGCATTTGTAAACCTGTTAGCAAAGGAGTTTGAAGTTTCAGAATAATTGTTTTATGTGTTAGTTATTGACTGGTGTCTGGATATGGGACATATATCTCACACTGAGGAGAAGATGGACAGGAGTCATTTGGTACCTTTTCTCTCTGTTGGCAGCAGCCTGCTGCCCAGCCAGCATGTGCATGGCTCGGGACAAACCACAGCATATGTTGCTGTCCTTTGCATGCTAAAAGTAATGAAGTAGCACGGTAGAACAAAAAAACAGGCTTCAATGCTTCTGTTCTTTGTGGAACAGATTATTGTTTCTTTACGTGGAAATTCAAGTGGGAAAAGTGACTTAGAAGGAAAAAAAAATCTGCTTAATTTTTCTCCTGATATTTCCAGCAAGTGAATGTGTATGCAATAAAATGCTTGTTTCTTGAAAAATATTTGGTTAAATTTAGCTATGTTTTCTGCTTAAAAAGGGGGGGAGACTAATAATAAATATAATATGAAAATAGAAGTGTCCTTGGTTTTCTGTTTTCAGTAGTCTTAAGACAATCATTGTATTCTACTTGTAGTTTGTCTCTTGATGCATCATCTCTTCCAAAACTGTGAGTGGGCCATTTTATAGCCAGTTTCCTACAGTTATTTTTGCACTATTGTTAAACAATACCATACAGCGTGTTGCTTTTTCAATTTATTGTGTGGGATCAGCTCATAGTTTTCCATTGCAGCATATTTGTGTGTTTGTCACTTTTATGGTTTACATGCTAGCATATGGCCAGAAATAAAAACTTTTTTCCTCAGTATTTTTTTTAATACATATTGTTAAGTGCACAGTGCCTTTATAACAACAATTTTTAGAAATCAAATTCCTGGAATATAAAAAGTTTTCTTAAAAAAAAAAAGAAAAAAACTTTGGGGAATACAGGTCATGTGGATTAATGTGTGTTCTGTGAATGGCTTTATTTTGCTGCACAGGGCCGTACAGAGGGGAAAAAAAAGCAAATGACTATTTTTATTTGAACATATCAGTTTACTAATTTAATTTCAGATACCTCAGCATACCACTTGCACAGACTAGTGCCTGCATGAAGAGCTCTTCCGAAGCAAGCACAGCACTTCACATAGGCAAAAATATGCCTGCATGGATATCATTGTATGACAAGGACCATATGTTTGCATTTATTGTATATGTAACCCCAAACCAGGCAGTACCATTTGATACTGACAGCCTAGTTACTGCTATGCTAAGTTTTGAGCTTGTAGAAAAGACCCAATTTCTTAATTTCTCTATGGTATCTGTTCTTACAGATAAAGAAAATCCTTGTTTTATCTATTAAAATAATCACTACAAACTAGGCTATAACCACCAAAAAGTTATCATCTCATGTCATTCAGCTGGATTATCACCGTGCAGTGGAGAATGATTTGGCTTTAAGTTGAGGGAAGAATGTTATTGTTAGCATGGCTTCTGTAAAAAAGAGCATTCAACTTTTAAGCAGAGCAACCAATTGCTTGCAGAATTTTGCTTTCTTATCTGACTAGTTCCAGTATTGTCAACACGTTGTCAACTCGTCCATTATGCAGTAACCAAAGGCCAGTAACCAGTTTTAAGTTCTGTACTATAGATGTACTACAGTAAATCCACTGTGTTGGCTACTTCTTCATTTTCCTTTTGTTAAAAGTTGTTGCAAACCATGTGACCCACAATGTAAAAGCCTGCTGGAAACAAAATACTAATTTTCTTTAGTTTCTTTGGTTAGTTAAGTACTTTCAAGAATACCAACTGTGATTTGAGGTAAAGAATCCCTGCAGCAATTAGGATTCATTTACTGCTGAAGCATTTTATTAATTACACATTTGTAACCACATGGATAGTCACAAAACCAATCGTACATGTCTGTATTTAGAGATTTGTATACAGAACATTTAACGTAAACATAGAAATGTTAAACTACTCATCTGTAGCCTGAAAAGAAGATAACAAGAAGGATTCTGTTCTCCGTATGATTTGTGAACAATGCTAAGTAAATATTCATCATTAATATATAATAACTGTTGCTTTTGGCAGTTCACTTTTCATTTAATTTGATAATGTGTCCGGTAAATGAAGTGGTACAGGCTGCAGTGTTTTACCATCACAATTGCATATTTTCAATCATTGTTAAATGAAGGCAGCTCAAGGCAAAGCTTTAACCCCCACTAGTTTCATATGTGATAAAAAGAGAAGGCGCTATCAATCTTTATTGTCTGTCTCGCTTACTGTAATTGCATTCAATAGTCCACTGATTCTGTTGTCTGTGCTAATGTCAGGAACAGTGAAGAGCCAGATGCTCAGACTGGATCCTATGCATCCAGTGGCCACTTTGATAAGTTGGCAGCAAGTCTCTGGGTTCGATGATGAATTGTTAACGCTATAGATTATGAGCAGCTGAACACTGGGAGTGTATATGGAGAAACTTCTTACCTTGTTTTAAATCTGGCATTATGCTGCTAGCTAAAGGGCATGCCATGTATTATTCAAATGTATCTTCCACTGGAAATGTGCCAATGAGTCGTTGTATCCCCATGAACAGTAAAACAACAGCAGAACTCCCAAACAGCCTCAGAGCAATTTGAACATGACATTAATAGTCCTAAAACCATAAAAGGTATTTCAAAATAGTCTCTAATACTTATGATTATCTAGTTCAACAGGAGGGCTTTCAATTACAGTATTCTATCCTTGAATCCATCTTAAAAGTTGGGTTTTCTTGGCAGCTTTTTTTATTTAATTTTAAGTAGTAGCTGGAATGTTTTACAGAGAAGCAGTAATGTTTCATTGAAGTGTGAACAGTGATGCACCTTTGTGGGGAAAAATATTTAAATAAGGGGACTTATGGAATAACTTATTTGCTTTCTCCATGTTACTTACATCTTTACTGTATGTCCCATATCTAAGGCTCTTCACAGTCTGATTTTTCAAGCTCTTTAATCAGTGTCATCCTTTGGACAAACAGCTGCTAGAGCAGAGTAGAAGTCTTATCAGGAAAAAATATCCTCTTTTTTTTTTCAGGATAGATTTTAAATGGTGTGGTCCCAATTGTGGTTGGTAGTTACATCAGGACAAGTCTTCCTTGCACTGTATCACTTGTGGCTTTTAGCTATAGGACTTCTGACAATATGAACACAATGTCTAGCTTTTGTGCTGTACAGAATATGAGCTCAGTTGTGGTGGTTGTATATGTGTATTTTGTTGGAATGTTATCTCTGGTGTAATAGCCACCTCGAAGGTAGAAATGTCAGTGAATAAAGTTCTAATCAAATAGGCCGTTTTCCACGTGGTGATGGTTCAGAGAGCTACAGTTAGAGAGCTACACAAGTAAGAAAGGGGGGGACTTCATAAGCCATGACTCAGAGCTGCAAGAATGAAGTCATTGATTCCTAGAACCTACACCTTGACCAACGGTTGTCATCAGGTGGTTAACAGAAAGTGTTGAGCACAGTAATGCCTGAAAGACACAAAAAAATGCTCAGTTCTTTGGGTTATATCTGCAATATCTATCTTCCTGTATGGTGTCCTGTGTCTGGAGTCCTCTTCTAGAGTAGAGACACCTACATCAATAAAATTCAGTTTTGTTAGAAGTGCCTATGGTGGGGCTGCACTTTCTGTGTACTAGCCCTGCACTTAAAGCAGTCCTTCAGGCAGGATGGGCAGACTGTTCCTCATCTTTCCTGTAAAAATTGGTTCAAGCATGCTCAAGGTGAAAGAGAACGCCTTCCCACTGAGGAAAACGTCTTTGTGGAGGGAATTTGGTGCTTTAGCTCTTGGCAAAAAGAAACATCTCTGTCTTGTCTTAAACTTTAAATGAGTAATTAATGTGCAGCTTTCAAGAGGATTACTGAAATGCTGTGGCTAGGAATTGGGTTCTGAATAACTTCTGGACCAGGCTGAAGGCCTTCCTGCACCTCAAGCTAGGTTCTTCATCTCTCGATGGAATCCTTTCTTCATCACTTCTCTCAGAACCCTTAGGCAGCTTATTTGACTGCTGCAAGTGTTATGTAGGTGCTTCAGCCTCTCTTAGTGCTCTGTAACCATGTGACTGAGGAGAGGAACAGAATATATATGTGCAGATATATATATATGTGTATATATATATATAAAATATATGTGCAGATACTGGTTTTCATATGTCATTTCTATTTTATGAAATCAAAATGCACCATATTTGTAAATGTATACTGAACTTTATGCTACTTAATACTGATTTTGCATTTGATGTGTACATAGAAGAGTCATTATTCAAGAGAGTTTGGAAAACTAAAATTAGTTTTTAAATTCATGGCACCTATAGTTCCTTTTATTTTTTTACCTTTGCATTTTGTTTAAATTAATTAAAGTGCACAGATGTTCAATTAAAGTTTAAAAAAACTCCATGGCTACAGCTGTTTTGAGGCAACATTGTTGAGATTTAACATATCTAATGCTTCTCTCTCAGAAGAAATACAATTAATTACTCTCTGCTAAATAATTTTGCATTGATACATTTAAGGAAATGTGGAATAAACTGTAAGGAAATGTAGGCTGTCTGCTCAGTTTATTAATTAGAATAACAGAGCAGCCACTAAGATTCCAAAACAGTCTTATCACCTAAATGAATACTTTTCATTTTCTTACACTAGCATGTGGAAGAACTCTGGGTCCTTGGCAAAACCAATTGACTTATCTGGAAATTATTAATACCTCTCTTGGAGTTTATGGAGAGGTACCTTGAAATAGCTGCCATGGAAAAGTCATCTACTAACTTTAAACATAGTGGGATTTTTAATTACTTTAGCATTATTTTGAATGTGGAATAGTAGCAGTATCTTTCATATGAGCCATAGGAACTGTTAAAAGGATTAGAATTTTTAATATAGATTGTTATATTCTAATATAAAGACAGTTTAAGATAATCTGAAGAGATGTGCAGCAGAGATGAACAGCTACAGCAGAGATGCTGCTGGACCAGCTATTGTTTGAATGGTGGTTGTGCTGCTTTTAGGGAAGAATTTCAGATGCAGAACAGTGCAAGTAGGTTATGTGTAAGGACACACAAATATTTTTGAGGAGTACAGTATTTATTTGAATTATCACATAGTTTCTCTGGTGGTCCAGCTGATATAATCATGTGTATTTGACTGAGGCCAAGATGTCATCCTCACAGTAAAGTCAGCAGTAATCCTTCATTTCAGCACAGAGGATTTTGCCCTTAAGTGAGTCTGTTGTTATTATTGTTATTAGTAGTAGCATAGTTATTAGTATTTTTAACTGAGCATCAGGACAGACATTTTACAATGAAGAAAGTCCCTTTTTTAATTGTTAATGACTTGCCATGAAGTCAAAACTATTTTTCACAGGATAGTTCATTGAAGGAATACCCTTTAAAATTCATACAGAAGTTTTCTACCACTTTGACATGTTTTGTACTTGGGGTAGAGCTGTGTAATTAGGGTTTTGTTAGTATAAACATCCTGTTACTTGTGCATGCAAGTGAGGGGTTTAAGTAACTTTGAGTTCTCAGGTAACATTAGAAGCAGTAATCATACCTATCCCTTTAAAGTGACATGGCTTCACTGAATACTTTTTGAAATAATTTTATTTTCAGATGGTCTGTGAGACATTGGTTCAGTTAGAAGATTTCTGCTGCAATTCCTGGTTTCTAAAAGCTCTACCAGAAAACGCGATAAGAGATGGGAACTGATTTTTGTCTGGGCCCAAAAATGGAATTTTGTGTGTGAAAAATATTATCTGTGTTTTTGCAGCTGCAAATAATTGAGAGTAAATGTAATGGCTAGACCTAGTGCTTCATTGGTATATGCAGGCATTTGCATTCTTGTCTCACAGCTTTTAAACTCACATTGTTCAGCTTTTAAATGAAGTTACTCATTTATAGGAGAGCTGATCAGGATCTATGCATTCATTTTTCTGTATTAGTCTCTCAGTTGGGATACAGAGGAATCTGAGAGCACAAACTGTTTCTAAAAAACTGCACATTTTTAGATTAGGTATGATAAAAATTTTACTTTTTGCTCAAAAGAAATCTTATGGAAATAAAAAGTATGTATCCAGTATCTTGTTTAAAGATGGGTGGAAGAATCAGGTTTAGAAATAATCTGATGCTCTTCTTCAGTGGTAGAATATTCAAAATTATTGCACCTACATCTGAAACCACTGACTGCAGAAAAGGAATTTCTTTCCTTTGGCTCAAAAAACTTCATCTTAGAATCAAGTATTTAAAAAAAAAAAAAATATTGATGTGAATTCTGAAGTAAATTTTTTCAAATTAGAAACCAAACCAAATTTACTTGAAAATTTAAAGACAAGACCCTCAACATAGACATAGATTAGTAAGTGACATAAAATTTCATAGTTAAGACCACCTTGAAGAAGCTGTGATGAATTTCTGAAACATTTCAGAAGTGTTAAATTTGAATTTATTCCAGAAAATATTTTGGCATAAAATTTTTCTTAGTTTGTAGTGTATCATGCTAATTAAAGTTCTTGTAACTATCGGGCAGGAGCCTGAGTTCATAGCCTTTGGTAGTCAGCAGCAGCTTTGTAGCTGAGTCAGTAGGCCTGGGATCATATCTAATGAAGTTGCAATAATAAAAATAAATAAATAAAAATACCCTTTTTCTCTTTTTATTTTTCAGCATCATAATAGCATGTTCTGTCCCTAGAACTTAGTCCTCTGCTTTCTTGCTTATGCAGTGATTTCCTCTTGTGTTAAGTTAGATACAGTCACTAGATATTACACTTTTCTGATTAAATAAAAATCTTCATCTTTGGAAGCAGTTGAATAACTGTAAACCGAAAGTCATTAGAGAGAAGCTTCAAACTTTTTCCTTTTTGCTTCTCATATGGATTGTATTAGCAATGATCTTTTCAGATTAAAAAAACCAAAACGTCTGCTGATGGTTTTAATGCATTTTTCTGCATTTCTGGAGTTGGTTTGAGTTATGGGTATAGAGTATGGAGCATAAAGATCCTTGGCTTTATTGGATTTCTGTTTTATATTTTAAAATATCTGCATGCTGAACAACTGGTCAGATAATTCTGGCAATATAGTCTTTCAATAGGTGTTTTGGTAGAAAGCTCAGCATTTTTAACATGTGTTATAAATTCTTAATTTGGGTTGCCCCAGAATTTGGAAGGAGTATTTGAGTGTTCCTATAATTCTTGTCAGTATGTTGTTTAGTGAAGGGATTCAGTATGTATTTAATGTCCGTAAAAAGGCATACGAAGAGCAGCAGCAGATACTGCCACGAGCATTTGTGAGGTGAAGTCTAACATCATTGCTAGGTATCTGCCCAGATGTTAAATGGCTGTCATAAAAAGAAAATTAGAAACATTCAGGTGTAGAAAATTATTCAAATTATGTAAATATTCAGATGTTTTATATAAAAATAAGAAGATGCCACCTTGTGGTAAGAAAGATATCATAGTGTATTCAGAAAATCTTTGGGTGAATAGGGTACACATCTGAAAGCTAACAATAATTTATTTTTAAAGCAAGAGTTCAATAAGTAAAATTAAATTTTAATTGGAGAAATCCATGATTCTTTCCCAAGTGTTTCTTTCCTCCTTATCAATCTAGTCTTGCACTGAGGGTATTTACTGGACTGTTGAAGCAAAATCTGGATCTTTTTAAAGCTGTTTCTTCCTGTGTATTTTCACAGCTATTTGCTCTTGTCCCAGAAAACAGGGGCTGGGAGGAGTGACACACCACTAGCCTGGGTAGGGATCTTACAGACGAGACTTCTTTTTGTAGTTATCACTTTGTGGTTGATACTGTATATGTAGGCTGAGATAGCAGAGCAAAATATCTATATGTTATACTCAACACTTAAAGTGACTATTTCTTGATTTGTAGACAAAACTTATTTATTATAAAATAAAGGCTTTCAAATATTGATAACATCTCTGAATTTATCTATCAGACAGGCATATCTAATACCTGTTGTGTTATGCAATTCTTTATAATGGATTAGAAAAAGTTTGTGTTTGCCTTTGCACCTATTCAAACTTAATTTGCAGTTATAAGGTGAATTTGGTATCCTAACAATCCTTCTCACCAGGATGCTGTTCTTTAAATGTTTTAGATTTAGAAAGAAAAACTAAAAAGCACTCAGACCTTATGCTTTCTCTTTGTATTCTGTTTTCTGAGATTTAAATAACCTACTGTATCTGCAGCACACAGAGACTACAGTATAACTGCTGTCATGTACATGATAACAAAGTGCTGTTGTCTTACTCTTTAGGTCTCTGCTTTACATGTTGGTGGTCAGGAAAAAAGTACAGAAAAAAATGTAATTGGGAAATCTTTCAGTCCTAAGTTGTGTGCATGTGTGCACACTCCTTAATAGCAGGGAATGCCTGCCCTGGGCAGGCACTTCTGTGCATATTGATGCTAAATTTATGTAATAATAATAATAATAATAAAAAAAGGGGTTAGCAATTTTTCCCCAATTCGAAAGAAGTATTGTAATTGTAATTAAAACATGCTTTCTCTTAACATAATTTATTTACTTGCATAATGTAATTTGACAGAGTATTATAAATGTATATCTCTATGCTTCATGACCCCATTATGAGGACAATTTTTCTGTAGTAATTCATTTGTGTTCTGTTTCTTCTTGCTTTCTGATTACACAATCAGTATTGAATTGTGCAACCAACATCCTGATTAAAATGAGACAAAAAAAACCTATAGAGCTTAGCTCACTGAAATCTCTTCTTGTTGCCCTAAAGACAATGGCAAAATTCTTATTTGTTGGGTAGGAAAAAGTTATTAAAATGGATTGCAGATAGAGGAGTAGAAGGTGGAGCTCCAGTGTCTCATGGGAGGAAGGCAGGGTAGAAGTATCAGCCACAAATACAATTTGTAAAAGTACTGCAGGAAAAAAGGAGAACTGTTAGAAATTTGCAATTAACAAGAGGGATTTGGGAGAATGGTTTTCATTTTTCTCCAGATTTTAGAATCACAGTAAGCTACAGTATCTTTTGCAGCAACAATTAATTTATTTTGTTACCAGAAAATAGCCTATTTTTTAAGGACAAAAAGTTGATGCAGTAGTCAACAGGCCACCAAATTCACAAAAAATTATATTTTTAATTTTATCTTGCCTCCAGGCATAAGAATCTAAACAGTGAGTGCTGCAGTGGGCTATGCAGTTTACAAACAGTTTACAGCTGCTGTGTTCTCAGACTAACCAAAATGAACTTGACAAATAATACAAGGAAACCTATTCAGTCACTTGAGAAGGATTGCTGTATCATTAGTCTGAAATATTTTCTGTGCTTAGAAGTAAGAACACACTCTGGTAAATGGGAGGATTAAATGGTCTAAGTTGTGCATAATTTTGTTTGCATTTCTATTTCCTTTGTTTCTTTTTTTGATAATTTCTTTAAACATTTTATGAATAACATAGCATTTGATTATTGATTTGATACTCATTTAAAAAGCAGACTTTTGGTTCATTTCTCAATCTTATTGACAAATCAAATGTTGAATGTGCAAAATGGCCTATTTGCAATAGTGAGTTGGTCTTGGGAATAATCAACTAAAGAATTAGATCCTGATGCTTCAGACTTGAACATATCCAGAGCAAGAGAGAAACTGAGTTACAGCTTTGTCTGCTGCACTCTGGCGGTCTTATTTATTGATTCATTTTGTCATTTGAGAATGTATTTAGATGGATCATTGATGGCTACAAGCAAAAACAGTAAATTAATCAAATGTATTAGAAAATGGTGTGCCACAAGCCTTAGCAGTGGGCCAAGTTCAGTAAAATGCTGATTAATATAAATTACTAGTTCTTAATCATTTTTGTTAGACTAGAAGTTTAACCACACAGTTTAGGAGCTGTGAATTCCTAATTTTAATACCCTGGCTTTTTACTTGGTTTTTTTGTCATAGCACATATATGTGCATTATATTATCCCTTCTTACTTCCTATAGAAACAACCTGCTTACAACAGTGGTGCTACTAGAGATATTAAAACTCAAGTAATTATAGCTACTGTTTGGAAAATGGGAAACAAGTCTTGCGGAATCTTTCTGACCAATTCTAATTATTGCCATTAATGTATCGTTGAAAAATTTTAAGCAGAATTTCTTCCGAAGGTATGACCTACTCTTTGAAAGTGGGGGAAAATACTTATTTTTAATCACCTTCATCTCAAGAGCTGTAATTGAGGTTATAAAGTTATAGTGGATTAACAGGTTAGTGGTGTTTTGGTTTTTTTTTTTCAGTGTCAGAAAAAAAATCAGTGAGTTTCTTTTAAAACTTTACTAAGTGCTCAACCTTTGAACACTAATGCAAAATCAAATGTTTTAAGTTAGGGCCAAAAGCTTCACATTAGAAATTAATCATGAGATGTTTTGGTGATAAAATCTCTCTCATTTGAAAATGTAATTTATTAACCAGCACAATATCTATTTCAGGGCATTATTCAATCTCCAATAAAGATTTTCATAATACTATAATAATGTGCCAATATTAAGCCTTCTGTGAAAGTGTGTTTTTCTCTTGGATCAGTCTCCCTTTTTGTGTCCCCTCTGGAGTGCAAAAACAGAAAACCCAGGGACACGACCTGATATCTTCTGGCTTTAAAAAGAGCTGGCAACTGATCTTGATGTAACGTTCTTGGTGGAACAGGGAGACTCCTGTCCCTGGAAGCTGCCTCTTTGTTGGATTCACCACTCCTGCCTGTGCTGTGGGTGTGCTGGAGAGGTGGGACACTGATGGCTGAGTAGTCATTCCCCAAAGACATCTGCACTCTCTCATGGATGCAACATCGGTCTGAGCTTCATTTTAGGGACCTGCATGGGTAATAAAGGGTCTAAGGAAAGCTTCAAAGTGAAGTGCATCCCATTTCTTGCACCTCTGTCTTATTCCTGCTTCTCATCCCTCCTGTCCAGCCTTGCGCTATTATTGGCTCACACATACGGCAGTGGAAAAGATGTTTGATCAAAACAGATTGAAACAGATGGAAGTCTTCGGATTGTACTGTGTTTTCTCTTTCTGTGCTTGATAAAGGAATAGTCATTGAAATGCTAGGAAAGTATTAGTTCGGGATGGTGGAGGTGTGGTGTGTGGTGAGATACTTGCAATTTGCATAGTTTTCTTCAAGAGGTAAAACTAATTTAATGTGATCCTAATGTATTGATTCTGGGAAGCATTGTAGAAAGGTAAGAAGTATATGACAGTGCTTGAACTGTGCTGTTGTGCCTGTGATGTAATTATTTTCATTTATGAAATTCTAAATTTTAAATTCTGTTTTAAATATTGAATATTTCTGGTGAAATGACAGCTTGTGCTAGCTTTAGGATATGCCTGCTTGGTAATTATTCATGAGAAGAACAGCTGAAAACAAACTAGTTATACACCTTGGCAAGTCACTGTGATTTTAATTCTGTGAAATTTCCCTATGGCCATGTGACTTTATTCTAAAGTACTGTAACAGTGCAGATGTCCAGAATGCTGTAAATGTTACAAATGTTAGTCCTGTATTGCAAGTTTTGAATCACCAGTGCTTGAGGAAAAGGAAAAAACAAAACAAAACCAACAAAAAACAAACAAGCAAACAAAAAAACCTAAACAAAGGAAAAAAGAGAAGAGGAAAAAAGACTGATGGTACAGTGTGTGTTTTGAGTGTTTATCACATACTTCATGAGCAGCTATCATACATTACTGGAACACAGATACATCATAAGTAATATATTGCAATGCATGATCAGGGCATCTAATGGAATTTACAATGCCTGGAAGAAGACAGCACTGAAATGCACTAAGTATTTTCAAATATCTTGTTTAAGCTATGATACAATAGGCAGCATCAGCACTGACATTCTTGGAAGTTTAACATAATTTCTCTATAACATTGGATGAAGAATTGAAATGCTTCAGATTTAGCTAAAAATAAAACATTTCTCTACTTTCGCCTTTTTCTTCTCCATATGGCTTCTGAAACATTCCTTCATTTAAATAGGTTTTAGAGCTCTTTCCTTATAGTTCCTAAAGCATTCATTGCTTTTGAGAAAAAAAAACATTTTAGCATGTGCTATTTTTGTTATTCTAATTAGAAAAAAACAGCTGGTCCTGCACAGCTCTGACTGTAGTTTTTTTCAACACATTGTTCAGATTTTTTTCTTCTCTTTTTCTGTCAAGTTACAGGCTACCACCTCTTCTCATCCCACATGAGCCAGCTCCCAAAATACCTGCACGTGCAACCTTAAGTATCACATCTGCCAGGGAACAAAAAGAAAATATGTTATTGGTCACAGGACACATACAGGACACTATTTGTATTAAGAATATTCACAAGTAACTGGAAGTGAAAAGGGGCTAATGGCCAGTAACTTCATTTTTCATTCAGAGGTATTTGTCAGTGTCTTTAGTGTGCATTCTTCTTCATACATATAAACTAACTTAACTGCTTCATTAAAAAAAAAAAAAAGTAGTCAGTTTTCACTTAGGATTTTGATATCTGTAAATGTGTGTGCCTACAAATAATCATTGAAGCTGATCAAAGTCACACTCTCTGTTGCTATGGTAATGAATCCCCATTTTGTTTACGGATGGGTATGCGCCACATGACAAGAAATGATGTCAGGTGGAAAGCTGAGATAAATTAAATTTGTGGTCTGAAGTTATTAACATATGTTTTGTGTGAATGTGTGCATGGGTATTAACTAAAAAAAAAAGAAGATCCAGAAAATTCTGTTCTATTAAAATGACATGGAAACACAGCCCTTACAACATAAATTGCAGTGTACTTTATTCCTGTTAGATGAAAGACACATAGAGTAGTTGGGGCAATGACTTTTCCATGGCATGTCCAAATCAATGGATCTGTTCTTTAATAGTTATTTAATGTTATTATCCATTGTTTCCTCTTGTTAGCAATTTTGTTTTTTGGTTAGATGGCTTTTGCAGCTGTCCATACCTTTGCATAGGTGTGGTTTGTCTCAGTGGAAAATCAGAATTTCTTTTAAGCTTAAATTTTAAAAGTAATTCCATTTATAATAGTTACACAAATATTATTATTATTTTGGGAAGCAGAAGAATTCATACAATAAATATTAATTGAGTGATAATATTATATTATATGCTATAATACAGTGATAATTTTAGAAGCACACTTTGAAGTCCTAAAAGAATGCAATTAAGATAAAAATCTATTTATCTGTCAATTAGAGTTTACTTCTGCTTCTGCATGATGTCCCCTAGTACCAGTGTTCTCTGCTGGTTGTTGCAAGAGACTGGCCTTTATGGGTCAGAACAAAATGGAGGTGGCTATTGGGGAAAATCAAAAGCCTGTGGGAAAAAGTAATTATTAAAGGAAATTTCTGTTCAGATTTTGGATATGGCAGCCTTCTTAAGTTTTACATGTATATGCATGCATGTATGTATGTAATTGGAGAAATAGGTTGAATGCATTTTCCAAAAGAAACTCTACTGGCTGTTTCCCAAAATGTGGAAGAGAAGCTGTTTTTGTCGACAGTAATTTTCTCTTCTTGGCCATGTGTTTACGTAAAAGCGGATAAAAGAAATGCCTCTAGCCAGGTTAGAGGTCAATTTCACTGACTTTTGGTTTCACTTCTCCTTGGAGCACCTGTCAGGGTATCTCCACTAAATTCAGTGGAGAACCTCAATGAATTCAGCAAGTTTGGGATTATATGATGGTCACCATACAATAAAAAGCAGAAACTGACAATTGAATTTTGTAGTATTTCTGATTACTGAGCATAAAGGGCAGTTCATACACAATTAAAGACCTTGTGTGTCTGATGAATTTTCCTGAGGACTAATTTTCATTTATCCTTTTTTAGAACACGTAGGCATTAGTTGTGAGGCAACAGAAAAGAGCATTTGTGGAGACTCATACTATGAGAACATGAGAGGGTCAGAGCTGATAGATACTGCAGAGATGGGGAGCTACTGACAAATCTTACCCAATGCTTTAGTGATCGAGCAGACTGAAATAATACTGATTTTTTTTTCCAAAGTTGTGCTTGAGGAACACATTTCTACACAGAATATTAGGCTAGAAATATATTAGAAACACATAATATTAGATTAAAAACAGAAACTGCAGCAGTTCTACAGTTCTATTGCTCCAACTATAACTGTTAAAAAAAATGCACTGAAGATGCATTGATATTTTCATACATTTCTGTGTTATTAGTTCATACCAGTGCAACACTGAATTTTTTAGTTTGAAAGCCACAGATAATTTTTCTCTTTCTTTAGAAATATAATAATCTGTCTAATTCATGTGCCACATGGTGGAGTGCCATCTAGCAATAGGTGCGTAATTGAGGGCAGAATTTGACCCTTTGATTCTGTAAATCACATATGATCATTACAGATGAGCTCAGATCTTTAGACGTTGTGTGATTGCCAGCTCACCAGCCACCTTTCCTTTGTCACATTATTTTTTTTTAGAGCCTGACACTCTAATGAAAGCAATACAAAAGGCTGAGAGAGTCCAGCTCAGAATGCCCAATTTGCTTTGACTGCCATTTTAGAGAGCAAAAAAATGTTCCATTATTTGTATCAATATTAGGATGAACTTAGAACACCAAATCTTCTGGATGGGGTTTAGTTTCCTTTAAAAAGTTGTGGACACCAGAAATTAATAGATTGCTGAAGTGGAATAATAGACTTCTGTTGACTCTGTGGGGCACTTGGATTTAAGCATTACTCAATTTTCAGCCCATACACCTAAGCAATAAGATGTTGTGTATGTCTTAGTGTGTAAAAGCCAAGAAAAAATAATATTTTTTTTTGGCCCAAGCTTCGAGAATAATCCATAGTACATCCAGTTTGTACTCATTACTTGATGTCTGTAGCAAGGACAGAAAGTGTGCTTTTTGGCACACTGGTTTGAAAATCTTGAATTTCTTTTCCTCTGTCTTTTTCTGCTACAAACTTTTTCTGTCTTCCTCATCTGAGATACTTGGGGAGAATGAGAGCATTAAAGCAAGCTTGTCAAATGTTAACCTGATAAAGAAAAGGCTTGGAAATTCATTCTGTTCCCTGGAGAGAGGCTGTATTATTCTGAGGTGCCCTCTGCTATGTCAAGAGCTAAAGATGCTTCATGAACCACACCTAGGCAAAGATGAGTAAGACCCTCCCTTCGAAAGCCTTAGACCTGTTGAGCATCCTTTTCATCATTACAACATACATTACATTGGAGCGTCTGGGATTAATCATCTCTTGCCACAAGTAGAATTTCCTTTTGTTAAGACCTCAGGGAAGCTAAATTTTTCAAAATACACACAGGATGGCACTGAAGGTTTTTTATTTCCTTTGGAACGCCATTCACAGAAGCAAACCTCCAAGTTTAAACTTAAAAAAATGAAGGTAACAAGGGTTTCAATTCAGAGAAAGAAAGAAAGATGTGTTGGTCCTGAGATTCTGTGAAGATCCTGTATTTGCCCGAGTGCTTGAGAAATTTGTGAAACTCATTATCTTCCATTCTAGCACTTTAAAGAAACCCTTGACTATATCAAATATGGCTTTGGCATAAATGTATGTAACTAATATTAGAACTTTAAAAATGATCTTTTAAAAAATAATTTCAAAACAATATTTAGATATTCTTAGAGGTGGGGGTTGTGCTTGGGTTTTTTTAATGGATTCAAGTGAAGTTTCATTTTCTGTGTCTTACTGCTGCACCAATGGCATGCACAGATCTTGAGCCCCAAGGGATTTCTGCTGAGACATGTCTGTGAGTACATATTGTTGCATGTGAAAAATACTTCCACCATTGTTCAACACAGAGATTTTTTTTTTTACTTCAAAACACGTTAAAATATAAAACAACTATTCCCCTCCAAAAAAACCACAACATCCCAAACCATTACTTCTTATTCTGAGAACTGGCATGTTACAATAGAATACAAAATTTAGGTTTTGAAAATGAACTCATATTTAGAAAGCCAGGTATATAGAGTTTAGCATGAAGTTGGATGCACAGAGTAAATTCATATGTGCAGTACAAAGTTAGGCTTCCGTATGATTTATTTGTTTCATTTGCTTCCCTTTTCTCCTTGTATTCTGGATCTTTCTATTGTTATTCTTCCAAGAGGAATACGGTGCAGCAGATTCATCAGAGGCCATTATTTACTGATTCTGTGTATTGTTTTCATAATGGTTGAACTCAGCAATTCATGAACTGATTATTGAGTTTAAGCAAGTGGCTAATGAATCATTGATGCTGTCTCAGGGAGAAACAGATTCCTCATGTTTCGGCAATTCTGCAGGTTTCCTCCAGATTTCACAACTAGTTTCATCCATTCCATTTATTCGTTCCTAATCTTCCTCTTTCAGAACCATTAGTTTAAAAAAATGCAAAGCTTAAACAGTGTCATGTGTTTTTTACCAGCAGGTTAGTTACCATATATTGAGTAAAAGTAGATTTAAGAAAGAACCAATGGGATTTACAAATTTCATGAGGTCTCGTGCAAATGAGAAACTCTCAATAAATTTAAGTCACTCTAAATCAGCTACAAGATGACATTGAAATGATATGCAATTTCAACTGAATGATTTTTAAAAGTTAGCAAAACAGAATTGTTGATTAATATAGCATATCATATTCCTTGCCTATTATGGAATAGTAATGAATTATTATTAAAGATACTATATTATAGCTGTAATGTAGCAGTATGAAAACTTTAATAGCGACCTGCAAAAAAGGCTCTTTTCTCATTTTTATCTTTCAGCTTTTTGAAATGCATGTCCCTACAGAATTGTTACAAGATAATAGAACTGAAAGATTTATTTCTGATAAAAGGTTTAAATTGCAACAGCAAAATATAATAGCCCAATAACAAGACTGAATAGATATTAAAATAAAGAAGAAAGAAAAAGGCACAGACTTATTGCTTACCTGTCTATTCATGAAATTGGATCCATCATATTACAACTTGATAGTAGCTCTGTATAGCCTGTATGTTGGAATTCAGAAGGGGGATAGACTCATGGCTTTATTCACTGGTTGTGTTGCAACGTGGTGTTAGAACTCTGTAGGAACAGAAGATTTTCCTGATAGGAATTTCAGTGCCTACTAAGACTTATGTGTCACCTTCACCGTTCCTGTACAAAAAAAATTACATGTCATAACCTGCCAAATTTGGCTTGTTTTCATTCCTACTAAATTGTTATTAAGAATGGTAGATTTTTTTTTCTTATGGTGAAAAAAGAAATCCCACAAGTATACATTAAAGATTATTTGCAAGTTCTAAGGGCTTATTTGTAGTGATATCTGAGTTGAAATTAGATTTTTGTGGCCATCTATACCATATTTACACTAATGGAACAAGTGTCTGGATATTTGGTAAGGAAAGAATCATGTATTTTACCTTGTGGAAAGATGTAGTTAGAAGATGAAGTTTGATTTTCTCAAAAAAAAAAAAAAAAAAAAAAAAAAAAAAAAAAAGAAAAATCTCACAACCAACTAAAAGAAATTTCCAAAGTATTTAATGAGAAAATAAAAATGTTTTGTAATATAATTTAGTTTCTTTTGGAACTTTCCAAGCAGCTCATCTTACATTTCCATAGAAAACATGTGGTTTTGCAGTTCTCATAGTTTAGCACCAAGAACCATTTTGGTTTTTACGAAACGTGAAGATTGCTATGGCTGATGTAAAGATAACTACAGTTAATAAGATCTGCTTAGAATTTGCATGAACAATATCCTTGTCAAATATGTTCAAAATAAGTGGAAGACATGTATTTTATATATTCTCTTTCACTAGGTTAAAAATTAATGAGAAAACCCTCTTTAAAATTGGGAAATAAGTGAATATTTTGCGCTGTCAAAGTTGTATTTTTTCCAGTATGATGGATCATTAAAATAAGTTAAATTTGTGATGTACATATGTATTTCAGGGTAAAGACTGAAAACTTATGGGAACTTTATTTAAGGAGCTGGTGCGGATAAAATACCTGGATTTTTTTCAGTCATTTTTGATCCTGCTGAGGAGTTAAATGGAAGTTTTTGAACAATTACATTTAAGATTTTTTAAAAATTTTTTTTTTAGTATAATGAGATTAAAAAAAAAAATCCCCGTGAAATATCATCGCACCGTGTTTTACTGCCGACTTGGAGACTGTATTGTATTCCAACTTCTCGCAAACCGCAGGAGCAGACCACATATCAGGCGCAGAACAAAACAACAAAAAAGAAATCCCCCAAAGTCTGACCAGAGGCTGTTAGATTTAAGCTGAATAGAACTAATGCAAAGAGCCTTGGGGACAGATCCTTTGCCGCTATAAACAGCTCAGCCGAGCTTGGTGTTGTAACAAGGATTGCCTACACCAGCCAGGATCTGCCTCTCTCTGCTGCTACTGGCTGGGAGAGGTTTGCTCTGAAGCAGCCTCACTGCAGCTTTTCAATAAACAAGAGCTACTCTTTTCAGGTATTTCATACACTTCTGTTCCAAGCTTGCGATGCTTCAAAGCTCTCTCTGTGTGTAGGTTGAATTTGATAAACAAAGCAGACAATTTACAGATTCTGTGCTTGTCAGCTTTCTCCCCCTTTCAGAAAGAGCCGCATGTAAAGCTTCTTGGCTGTGTGGAAGTTATGATAATGCAAATAAGCTGCACAGTCTTTCCTGCCAATATTCCTTCTTCCCACTTTTGTCCAGACTGGTCTCTGTACTGAGAGAGGTGAGCTATTAATATTGCCTTTTTACAGCTAAATTATCTGACTCCAGAATTGTTCACAGATTCTATTAAAGACCCCTATGGAGGATTGCTTCTACAAATAGGCATTTTAATTCATCCGGGTACACTAAGGTGTTACCTTCCTTTCATTAATAAAATGGAAACTCATAAAGAAAACCAGATTATCCTGAATTTATGATCAAGTAATTTTGTTTCTCTTAGCTCTGGTAATAATTGTAGAACATTATTTCCTTTTTTCTTTTCCTTTCTCCTTCATATACCTAGACAATCTTAATTTCTCATGTTTATTTATCTTTTTTTCCCTTTTAATTTGACAAGAAAAACTATCGAGTACCCCAGGAGGCAAGCACTGAGAGCTAGAAATTGGTCCTTCCTATCTTCACTTTAATGAAATAATAAGTAATTAGTTCATATTTACCCATGGTTTGGAAATTCTATGTTATTCTTTTTTTGGTCCTGTATAAAAAAAATCTTAAAATGTTAGGTTTCTGACTTCATTTTTAATATAGCTTTATATAGTAAATATATTTTAATGTTTTTTCTGGCTTTTTGTAATCTGCACTTCAAAGTAATTACTTTCTCTCATCATGACTTTAAATGTTCAACTTTTTACCTACATTTTACTATTTTTCCCACTGAAGTGGGCTCCTCTTTTCTGTCTTTAAACCATTGTTTTGATCTTTTCTTCCCAATCAGCTCAAGGTGAATGTAGTTAACAGCCTGAATGAAATTTCAACACATTGGGGTCTTCAAAAGAACTAAATCACCATGGGTTTACTGACACCAACTTCCCTCTGCCACTTTACATCAATGGCAATCCTGCCTCTTTATTGACAGATGCCTTTTCTGGGGGGAAAACCCTGAATCCAGTTCTTAAGAAGGCAGCTCATGCTATGGATCACTGCTGCAGAGCACTTCTGAAGCACCTCTGCAGAGAACACTTCAGCTGAATGACTACTTCATGGACTTAAAATGAAGTGTGCAGAGCTAAATTATCTCTGTAGATGCTTTGGCTAAACTTCCAGTAGTAGGCTCTGCTTCTGAAATCTTTTAAGAAGCAACAACAGAAAACATCCAGTGCATTTTCTGACCAGCTGAAAGGTGGTGATCCAACTTGGTTCACTATAGTAGCTTCACACAAGGGTAAAGTCATTACTCTTCAGCAAAATTTAAAGCCTTTTCATTCAGAAGTTGTTGATGTCTCTTAAAGTAAATGAGATTTCAAAGTCAGATTTGAAAAGATCCATACACATTTGAAATGAAATGAAGTAATTAGATTTTAATCGCGGTCTAAAAAAGCTGGCAACAAAAACAGGGAGATGTATCTCCATTACTTTCCCAGAAAGCAAATCTTCCTCAAATGACTTTTTTGTTTTTCCAAACACTTTTGATATGGCTTCTTTACTTGCCCATAGGATCATAATTTGCCCCTTATAATATTTTAAATTGTTCTTGAGTGTGTGATTCATCTCAAATTATGTACAGTTCTGACTGTTTTCTGAGTATTATTGCTGACATCTATTGAGGCAGCAACCACAGTGTAGTTCGTGGAAAACTTGTATTATTTTGTAAGCCAAATTTTGAGTATCTGTTTAGTGGAGTGTTTTTTCCAAGTTCCTGACAGTTATGCATGCATAAAGTGTGACCTAATGGCTGCCATCTCTAAGGGAAATGCTGGTCAATGCCTACTTCAGTACCACAGTGTAAAAACTGTTTTGCTGGTTAACATACAATTTTATATCTATAAGCTATTACTGAGTTGAAAAATGAATTTTCTTTATTTCAAAAATTGTTTCCTTTAATTAGTGGCATTCATTATTTTTGATAATCTAGTAGCTCTGAAAAGTAGTTTAAAAAGATGGCCTAATCTCTCTTAATGTCTCTTTTGGTATCACGGACATTTCACTTCTCTTTCTAAATGAAATCTTTCTTGCTTACACATTCTTAACCTGCTCAAGCATTGAAAGCCAATAAACTACATATTCTCTTAATTCTCTTAACAAAATGTGCTGAAGTTGCTGAACAGAAATATTTTCAATTTGATATTACTTTCATGATACAGGAAGCAATAGCATGAAAACCCATGGAAGGCATTCCCAGAACATGGACTGAGGATTTGATTTCTTGTTTCCTCTTTTAATAGAGGACTGTGGAAGACTTATGAATGATACTCTAACATGTCGAATCCTGAAGAAAAAAAAAGTCAGATTTTTGCCTTTCATCTTGTTTCCTCAAGAACCATTATTTAAAGGTTCCCTCCACCTACGGGAGACCATAAACATGACTCTTCTCCAAATGGAATCAATGCGTAAATTTTGGCTTAATAGGGAATTGGGGTGACTCCAGTAACATATAAATACCATTTATCTTCCATGTATCTTAAATATTTGTAAAAGTGTTTTGCAAAGTAGTTCAGTGTATTTCCTCTGTCTTGCGGCTGGGGTAGGTAAAGCATACAAGTTGCAAACTGAGTGGGACAACATGCTCCATAGCTACACCTGGCATGTTATGAGCTGCACATCTTAGTGATGTGAAATCCACCCTTTCTTTGGCGTGAAGTATTCCTACTGCATATTTCTCTTAATGAAGCTGAAATGAGGTAAAAACATAACTTTTTAAAATGGAAGTAAAAATGTAAATGTTAACTTAAGATAATGGAATGGACTTGCTTTATCTTAGCTCTGTCTTCTGTTGTTAATCATTTCACTGTAAGCATATCACATACAGTGATAGCCTACATAAGTAATTTTAAATAGAGTAAATTTCATTTGGCATGTTTCATAAAAAATATTGTTGGCAGTTGATAATCAAAAGACTAGAGACATTGAGACAGTTCTGAGTGTTTTCTGCTATGTATTATTATTTTGAGACTGCGTTAAGTTCTGAAATTATTCTGAGAAAAATGTATCCAAAATACAAGATAAATAATCCATATTTTTTCTAATGTGATACAGACCAGAAAGATGCACATAAAGCAGTTATTCTGCAGTTATTTTGCATCTAGTATGTCTGTTGCATAAAGTGCAACTTCCTGCAAAATGACTTAACCTGTACGGAGCGCAGCATTTTTGCTGCACATACAGTGAACTTCATGGCAGAGGAGCAAAAGTAATTTCCCTAATGACTGGTTAAAAATCTTGAGATCTGCAGTGCATCTACTTTTTATCTCTAGCAAAGCATACATGATCTCTATCTGCCTATTTATGACACTGCAGTATATGACAAAGACTACTGCATCACACAGTGTTGAAACAAAAAGCTCATGTCAAAATTCAAGTAAGAATCTGTGAAAGGTCTCCAGAGAAAGAATTATTCTGTTTTGTAACACAGCCATGCCCTGAATATGTCTCCGTAAAACATGTCCAAAGGACTTCGAAACACTTCAAGTAGTACTAATGTCCTCACATTCATTCTCAAATACATGGAAGTGCATGGCAACTTTTGCACTCCAGGTATGATTGTATGAAGATGCTAAAATCTTTTTAAACTGCATTACAACACAGTTGGATTACCACAACTACCTCACTGTCATGTGCTCATGATAAGGGCTTTGTGTTGCCAGATGAGGCTGCAAGTAAGACAGCTCTCTAGTTTGGGGAAAATAATTTCTGTGCTGTATTCCAGTACATGGAATGGTGGTGCTTTTTCAAGCAGGCAGGTAGACAGGGCTGGTCCCCTCTCTGCCAGCCCCACTGAGTAATGAGGAGCCAGTATTTCTGTGGTGACTTTTGCAGTATATTGGCAGAGCCTTTTCTAGTTCCTATTGATGTCTGTGCAAATGTTTCCTTTAATTTTGAAAGTTTCTTAGTTTCTTTTTTTTTTTTTTTGTTAGAAGACCAAGTTTAAAAGATGTGTAACTGTTACATTTTCTCCATTGTTTGTTTATGATCTCTCTCTTTTACACCTGTTTACAAATCTAAGCCAAAACTAGTTATTTCTGGGGAGCTTACAGTACATTAAATAGCTATGCATACTCTTCTGTATCATCATATTTCTGTGAATCACAAGCTAATCGCTTCAAAGTTTAAAATCCGTTCCCCAAGAAAATATTGCTCTTTTATTCCCGGAAATATAACATCATAGTAGTTTGTCATGGATATTGATGCTCTACCCGTTCTTATTTAGGTATTGATAGCCTTTAACATATGTCAGATTCAGTGTGTATGGAGTCACAGAGATTTTGTGTGAGTGGTAAGTGTAAATCAATAGAGCTCTTGGGCTGATAAAACAGGAAGTTCAAGTTCATATGACCAGTCAGTGCTAATGCAAATAGTTCTATTGTATTTCCCATGAGACATTTGGCTGGTATTTTTGCTGTGTATCTCTTGTCTCATCAGCCGAGAAGCTCCAAACTGATGCTTTCTGGTTTTGAAAGAATATGAATAGCTCTTGTGCCGTGGCCAGCACTTATCCCATTCATAACACTGTAACTAATGTCCATGTCTCTGTATGTGTAGTAGTTAATGAGCATAACTGACTTCCTACAAAATTTTACTGTATTACCAGTCTTTAACCTCATTAGTTTAGAGTTTGCTGTGGAATACCTTGTGTACAAAAGGAGCAGAGGAGCTTGAGTTTAATTCTCTGTACTGCTTATGTACATACACACAAGTCATCATTCCCATTTGGTACTTCTCTAAAATATTTGTAAATGTTATTTTAAATAAACATTTAGCTGGTTCATTATTAAATCTTTATAGAAATTTCATTTTCTATAAGATGTTAAAAATCTTTAGAATCTATCAACGTCTTAATACTTGTACTTGGCTAATGTTTTACATTTATAGGAATTTTAAAAGGCAGGTGCAATGTGACATATCACAAGAAGCAAATTAAACTCTTGTAAAGCACAGCTGGAATGCTAAAAATGTGTATTTGTAATTTAAATATGTGACACCATCACACTGTAAAATCAGTTCATAATTAGAAAACATCTGTTTTTTTCCAATATGGTGTCTAATAGTATATTTAAATAATTTAGAATGCAATAAGGGGGGAAAAAAAAAAGTCAAGCTATAGCAAGTGATTCAGAACCTTTCTTTTGTTTAAATGTCCTCTTCCAGATTTTTAAGTAACCTATCATTTTGAAGGTAATTCTTGGTTCACATTATAATCACCATTGATGAAATACATATGCCAAACATATGTGCTGTTATGACCTTATTGTCAGTCAAGAAATTGGTTTTCTAGATGTTATTGTTAAGAAGGATTTATACACTGTCGTGTTGCTGGTTTTTAAATTTTTTTTAATTATTACTGGAGAACCATGAGTCAAATAAAAGTTGATTGTTTTAACAGCAAAATTTACATTAATACTTATATTTATACTAAACACAATGACGTCTGATGAGTTTATGATATCTGGAAACCTACTTAAACTAGATTAAACACTGACTTAAAATGTATTGGGATCAATTCAAGTTTACCTAATAAAGTTTGAACAAAACCGCAACTTCTCAAATGAAGTTAACATGGTAGATTAGCCACACATCTGTCATCAGTGTTCACGTAGGAGGGTATTTATATTGGTGTGATGAAAATCCTAATGGATGTTTTTATCCTTCCTGAAGTGTGCAAGCAGAGCATTCTCCTAGTTTATTGGCAGTAAACTATATAACCTTTCTCTTGCCATTGCCTAAGCATCTATTTAAGATAAATAGAGGTCATACATTCCTGAACAGGTTTAATGTTCTTTTTTCATGGGCATACATGTATGAATGCTTGATAGTCTTTACACATACTTGAGGATGCCTAAAAAGCATACTAGGCACAGCAGTTCTGTTCAGAGAGATTTTTCAGCTCAGTAGCTGGGCAGCTGTGTTAGTAAATACTGTGAGGTCCATCTATCAACTCCTGTCTCAGTTGTGAATGTTATGGAGAGAAAAAAAAAAAAAAAGTGTTCAGTTTATGTGTTTTCCATTTAAAAGGAAACTAATTTTTGCCCTGGAAATGAGGAAGAAATCTAAAACTAACTTTTTGAGGGTTAGAGTACATAAAGTTAATGTGCTGCAGTTTACATGCATCTACATCTCAATCGTCTTTTATCAACCTTTGCTGCGGCAGCTCACCACAAGCTTTTCATCAGTTTATGCATTGTGCGCCAGGGCAAATAATGACAGAATATCTAGCTAAAGAAGGGGTACTTAATCAGCAATCAAGATTCAATTTGTTTTAATTTTAGCAGGTGTTTGTGAGGTACATTGATGGGAGAGATAATATGTACTGCTTTCATTAGCTCTCTTGTTTTTGTGCTTGAACATTTAAGAGCCAGATGTTCGGAGGTGAGCTGATCAGAATATTAAGTCTCCAGAGGTTGGTTTCCATAGTGTTTTACATTCCTTTCTTTATCTCCCTCAGTTCACCCTGAGCTATGAGGTGCAAGTGCTCACAATGACAGACTACATCTCTGCTTCCTATGCAACTGAAGTTTAATTTTAAATTTAGTCTAATTTGCTATATAAAAACAAAAACAAAAAACAAAACCCAACACAAAACCTACAAAAATAACCCCCCCCAGAAAAGAGCTCTATTCTAATAATCTGCAATTAATTCTTGTTCTTTGGGTCAGACCAATTTCTCACCTAGGACTAGTTTAGCTAATAAAGCTCCTACAGGAATTGTTTAATAACTGATATTTGCCTGGATGCTATACCTCAATAAAAACCTAAAACTGACATCATTCGATGAGCTACTGATTCCATCATCTTGAGTTAAATATATAGTCTAGATAATTTCTCTTTTTGGGGAAAGAAAGAAGCAATTTTAATGTCAGAATTCACTGCAAAATGAATATGGAGAGTCAAGTCAATCAGTAAGTATTCTTTAAAAGAAGCATACAGGCTATATGGAATATCACAGGTTTTTCTATGACATAAGCGCATTGAAAGAATGTATTGAAGTAGACAATAGCATTGGAAGATAAAGGCAACTTAACCTTTTGGTTTACGTTTTTAACCAGACTGGTAATACCCAGCAACCCTGGCTGAGTAGCTGCTGCAGTGATAAGTCAGTATTTGCCTCTACAATAAACTCTCCCAGTGTTGTGATTATGATTTATTTTAGTACAGAGAAACAAGTCCAGAAATGAAGAGTTAAGTAGAACTGCTATTGCCAAATGCTATAATGTTTTCCCTCACTATTAATTGTTCTCTGTTTACTTTGATGCTCAGAGATTGCCCTGTTTTACAAGCATATTTTCTTAATTGTGTCACCTTGTACTGTAAGTATGTCAGAGGGGAAACATTTGCAAGTGATTAGATATGGACCTTTGTGTCACCAAATGTATGAGGTACATATCCTTATAGGATATAATTGTGATCTTTTAATATGCGGCCATTGACCCAGACTTGTTATTATCTATTATAGTTTATAATAATGTATCTCTTTATGATTAAATGATGATGCCCGGCAGAACACTATGATTAGCATTTCAGTTATTTATAGATTATGTCAGAGCAGTCATAAACATAAAATGCTGTTAATGTGTGGCTAATGAAATCTGGACATGAACAAGTTTATGAATTGATATAATTCATTTGAGTGTTCTAACTGAGCTGCTGGTTCTTGTCATAATTCAAAAGCTTAGCAGGGTTCACCGATTAGGTGGTAGACTAATTTGCTACAAAAAGTCAATGGGTTTTCATCGTCTTGGGCTATCATACACAGCATGGCTGATTGCATAAGGACTATACAAAGTAATTCTCATAAATATATTTATTAAGCTTAATATGTTTTGCGAGGTTAGGATGGAATCAGCTAGCGCACAACATATGTGGAACAAAATCACAGTGTGTTAGATACTAAAAAGATATGTTCAGTAAAATCATTCAGGATCTGATCAATGAGGGAGTTATTTGAATTTTAAAAAGTGAGCAATTCAATATCAAGTATAAATGAGAGCCATAAGGAATGATACAGATGATTGACTGAGTGTGCTTGACGTTTATTTTACTTTGGCATCCTAATTTCATTTCATGCTACAAATACAGTTTTCAACTTAGGTTACTTAGCACTGAAATAGCAGAGTGTAATGGCAGCACTGCTTTCCTGTGGCTAAGAAAACTAAGGTACCTCTTGCACTTTATTCAATAGTGTCCTTTTATAACACTGTTTTGTGATACCAACATGCGATCATCAAAAAAGATATTCCTAGCTTTATAGTATATAATTTTGGGATTTTTTAAAGCAATGTACAAGTAGCATATTAGATATAATTTCCTCTTCGGTATCTTTATTTTTCACCAGCATCTGTCAGTTCATTGGTTTCTTCCTCCCTTTCCCTGTTCCAGCCTCCTTTGCTCTCTCCCATCCTTTACCCTATTGCATCAGATTCACCACTGGTTTAATCAGGGTTGAATTCATGAGCAGAAGAATCCTTTGTGCTACCCAGAAATGCTATTCTGTGGTAGTACTGGAATAATTTATATTTCCTGCATAATTCTGTTCTTTTTTTTTATTTTTTTTTTTCCCCCAGTATTTATAATCTCCTTCAAAATGCACTATTTTAAAACATTTTGTTTCACTATCTATGCACAAGCTGACTAGGTGCCTTTAGAAAGAAAGGAAATCTGTTATGGGCTCAAAGAGAAACTCAACTGCATTAGCAAAGCACTTAGCAAATGTAAATAACTAAACCTTTTAATTTATTTTTAATACTAACATATGTAGCAAAATTTAAAAGTATGACTAGATCTTAAAATATTGTAAAAAAGCAAACCCAATCAGAAATTATTGGGTTGTACTTCTTATTTAAGAAACTAACAGGATTAGTTTTGACATTATGACCCTAGGACAGTCTTATTAATCATTAAATTCTCAAGATTTCTTTCTTCCATCAAAAAAACCCAAATAGCTATGCAGTTATTAAAGCAAGAGAGGGAAGCTCTGCTTGAGAACGTGGCTACATGAGTCCAAACAGAACCTTTTCATATTCTTTTCTTACACTGGTATCGGGACTCAATGCATGATCCATATGAGGCCACTCACTTTAATCTACACTGCCAAGTTTTTCTCAGCTGCTTCCCAGTATCATTTGCATTACATGAATTCCTTCCTTGCATTACATAAATCTGTGTCTTGTCCCTTTTAAAAAAAAAAAAAAAAAGACTTCATCATAACCCACACACCCCACTTCTCTACTTCTTCCCAAGTGACTGCTTTAGAGCTCCTTGGGATGTTTAGGAACCAATTCATACATTTTTTCTAATGAGAAGATTAAAGATGCAATTTTAGTGCCCCCATATATGTTGTCTTCTCTAGATTCTAAGCTGTGAATAAAAGTGGGATTCAAATGTAACAGCATGAGTGGCCCAGAGTTTGCTTTGCTTGGGTGCTTTGTGCTCTGAGCAGGCTGTTAGGATGTGAGCCCCCAGTTTATGCTGATGGTGATGCATGAGGTAGCTGATCTCCTGCTGAGTTAGGATTCCCCAATTTGTGATGAAAAGCAGTGTTCTGTTTTAGGTGGCAACTCTCATGTTATTTGTAGTTTTGAGGCTGTGGGGTCTTTTTAATCTCTGAGCATGTGTGGTTGGATCTGAAGCTGTCACGTGGTGCTTGGATACATGTGTGTGTGTTTACCTGTCTCATAGGGATGTAATATTTGACTGGCTTTTCTCAGTGGCTTACTGCAACTTTCTTAAAATTTAGGTCAAAGAGAAAAAAAGATTTGTAGAATAATGAGCTGAAAACTATAGAAAGAAGTCCTAGGTCAGAAGAGGCCTTCCCCCCAACAAAGTGTACTTCGTGAATGATCTAAAAAGGGAACCTCTGCTTGCTATATGCAATATCATATTTTGTATGATTTTACCCCCCACTGTTAATTTTAAATTTCTTCCTATTTAACTAAAAATGCAGTTGATATTTTTTTCCTATGTCAGAAATAAGAATGCTAACATTTCATTTATAAAGTGATATGTAGTTCAACTTCAGCTCTTGATATTTTCAAGAGGCCAGTGATTAAAAAACCTATGTGGAATATGCTCCATTATTGCCCTCTCTAGGCATTGTCGCATAAAACCTTAAAGGTTCTGCTGCCAGGTCCCAAGGCAGCATTTTGATGCTTGCCAGATGTTCACTCACGGGAGAGATAAATGTTTAATAATTTTTGCTATTGTTACTGTTTTTACAATGTGTTATATTGCCATGGCTTGCAAAGGCTAAACTTTGTTTTGCTGAAGGAACAAGTGTCTCAGACTTCGTTTGGCTCCCAGTAACAATTCGGAACCTATTTACAAAGGTTCCAGTGTAAACAACAATTAGGACAAAAAAAGCTTGATCTGATACGTTTCTTTACCCAAGATGAGTAGCATTGATCCCACTTGCCTGTGGTATTTGCACCCTTTCTCTGCAGTGTTATGGAGCAATATTAATCTTAAGTTAGTCAAGTGCCAACATTTTAAAAAATAATGTTTTAAAAAATAATACTTGAGTGAAATTGATCCCTGTCAGAAAACTAATAAAGTCAACAAAATTATTCTGTTTTTTGGAGCTAGTGAGCATTGACAAGAAATGGGATGCATTTTAACCCCAAAATAAAAATTGTCTATAGCCTCAAAACTTGAGGCTACATCTTTTGACAGGTTTGCATAAATTCTGTATTTTCAAGTATGCTTAAATAGTAGTAAATCAGTAGTTGGGATAACTGGAGCTTGAAGAATGATGCTTACTAGTAAGTGACCTTCTTTCCTTTCTCACAAATACCTGCAGTTCCCTCACAGCATGTCCCTTCTTGTTATTGAGTGGTATGTGTAATAGCAGTGAATATGTTTTTCCTTGTATATCTTGTATGAAGAAGGAGGGCAAAAGCAAAGAAAAATTTGTGAATTTCAAGTGATGAGACATGAATATGTCCTAGTTAGATAGTAGCTGATCACTCTTTGCAAAGAACACTGTTATTGAGAAATGACCTTCCTTTACTAGCCATGAGCCTTCTCGAAAGAACAACTCTTTTTTTCAAAAAAAACCCCAAACCAACTTACCTCTTTTTTCTCTCTGCTTGTCCTGAAGGGCAAGCAAGGTAACACAAAACTGAGGATCCATCTAATTTAAGAAGGATGTTTGCTGAGCTCTTTCTCTCATGCACATGCACTCTTTCACATATTCACCTTTCCCACTGCATTATCTTAATGAAATGAAGTAATTCTTTCCCCCCGCCCCCGTCCGTCTTTCCAGTTCACCCTTGTCTAGAACTTGTAATTGCTTATTGCAGATTTCCTTTGGCTCTAGATCTTCACTGTTTAGGCACTGAAGACCAAATTACGCTATTCTGTATAAGGATGGTAGAGTTGGAACCCCACCAAAATCAAAAAGTAATACAGCAATATTTATGTGTCACCTTTTTCTCTGGGTCAAGCTGATAAAAAGTCATCGTATTCTGTGAAAGACATTATCCTCAGGGATTAAAGCAATTAGGAATACAGGTCAGACTACTTTCAGGATTCAATTATTATTTTTAAACTGAAGGAAAAGGTAAACCAGTAAATTTGTAAGTTTGACATCCTGTGTTGTACATAAGATAGTCCTTGGAAATACGATGAAATACATAGGTTTGAAGAGTTAATTAAATCATGGGGCAGTTTTTTACAAGCTGTAGTGATGCAGTGTAATGGTGTCCATTTGGAAAGGATGTATCAAAGTCTACAGTCTGAGTTAACTAGTTGAATCCATTTTTCTGTTTTGCTGCATATGGGATACCTGAGTGTATCAACCATAATAAAGAAATTGTGCTGCTGCTTGCATGTTGGTAAAATTCTGATGAAAACATATATGAGTAAGTCTCTGACCCACCATTCTAGCAAACTTCCAATTCTTTTATAGATTGTATATGAGGGGAGTATGCAGCTGTTTTCATTAACAAACTTCCATTAATAGAAGTTAGTCCAATAATTTTCAGGTTTGTTTTGCTATATTTTCTTATATCTTACTCCATGCTAAGCGTTAGTATTGCTCTTGGCATGATACTTTACCTTGGAAAATATTTTTAATGGTTTCTAGCATTTGGCTAGCTGTTGTTTCCAAAATGTTTATTTCAACTGTAATATGACAGGGAAAAAAATGTACTAGCTGATGCAGAACAATGTATATATATAAAAACATTATTGGCTTATTACTTTTAAAGTTTTCTTTCATTTATCTTTAATTTATTTTTATAAAGTATTACAAATCTAGAAAGTATCTAATAGTGATGTTTAAACTCTGGTTAAAATGAAAACAACAAAAGAAATTGATGAGCTTGATTCACCACTTAATATAAATTTCTGTAGATCATACTAATGTCAATAAACATAGACACATTTAGCTTGTATCCCAATGCTCCTATTGATGCTTTATCTTGTGTTATCAGGTAAGTTTGAACAAAACAATTTTCAGAGCAGTTTCTTTCAAGCACAGATCAAACCTGAACATAATGTAGTAAAGGAATTTAATTTTTTTTAGTGTATTTCTTAAATTTACCATATGAAAAAGGTATCTCTATATTAACTTCCTTTTCTTGACTTACAAAATCACATAGATGAAAATGCAGCAATGTCTTAACCAAACAATAATAATAACATAAGTTGAAACACCTACAGGAAATGGTAGAGTGGAGTTCTTAACTTCCAGCTTGACCTTGACCTTGACATGATGGAACTGAGAGTTTCTTAACTTCTCTGAGCTATTAGCTGGTCTCGAGATTGCATCCAGGATCCTGCTGTCCCGTCTTACAGAGGGACTTTCTGACAGAAATGCTCAGAAATCGAAGGGCTGCAAAATTGATACCAAAGGGGAGGGGAAAAGAGATCAACTAATAGGGAAGTTGCTGGTCTTTGCATGGTTATCTCCAGAGGGTGTTTTTAATGTAGCATTTTTTTTGTTGGCTGGACTCTGAAGTCATTTTGGAGCCAAAAGTGAAGACTACATGGCTGTTTAGACACCCCCCCCCCCCCCAAATCATAAGAAATTGTGGTGAGTTCAAGGATCTAGTAGCTCCATCTTCAGATTGATGATCATCTCAGAATTATATACACGAGTGGTACCTCTCCTTCTCATTTATTCCAGTTGCTGAAACCCTTTTTCTTTGCACTTACATTGTGGTCATGAGGTTGAGTCCTGTGCAGTAGCAAAGAATGATGTAATGGACATTTCGAAGAGAGAGAGGGAGAGGGATGAAACAGATTGGGAATTAGGTGATGCAAAGTAGTGGAAAGGTGAGGCTGCTAGGTCTTGAGATCTGTGATAAAGACTGCTGTCACAGTAATGTAAATGATTAAAAAAAAAAAAGGTGAACACAGACAAGTCAGCAATTACTTTTTAAATTCAAGGTTTTTAATGTAGTTTCAGTATTTGGATATAGTGAAAGCTGTAGAAATTGATTTCAAATATTTGAGTTGTCAATAAGTGTGTTACTGTTCTTAGCATAATGTCATCTTTTGGTTTTGTCAGCTCTGAGAGAGGAATCTCTTTTGTTATCTGCAGTTTATTTTTTAATTTTTTTTTTAATCTAAGCTTTTTTGAAGAGCCTGTAGAATCTAATACCTTTGGGGTGCTTGGTATAACCAACAAACTACCAAACCTTTAGGATCTAATAAATGAAAGGCAGAAATAAATGGCAAGTGAAAATCAGTTCAGATTCTCAAAGAATGGTGTAATAATTGCTCCTTCTTTAATCTGTTACTCCTGTTTCTTTTAGTTGTGGGAGGACAGGATTTTATATGTATTAAATATGTTATAGGACAATTACCTCTGTTTCAACAAGGCCTGAGCTGATAATTGTGCTGTAATGTATTATTGCATACAGAGTCTTGAACTAGATTTTTCGAGGTTTTTTTCCTATTTGAGATCTTTCTAATTATGTTAATTAATAAATAATAACTTTTGATAGAGAGAGAGAATAACAGCAATGTTGCATTTGGTAGGTGCCAGGGGACTATTTCAGCAGGGAGATGCCTATATTTGGAACATAAAATTTATTTTAAGATAACATTTTTTGTGGTTTTTATAACATACATTTTTCTTCTACATGTCTACAAATAAGCACATGCAGATAATAGAAAGCTAACCATTTACACACTGATTATACACAGAAGCAGACAGAGAAGGGAGGAGAGCTACAATAGATTATGTGTGCTGTAGAGCTACATAAATGGGTTGTGGTCTTAACATAGCTTCTCCTGATTACTGGTAAAAAACTAATTAGGTTTTGTCATTTATTCACTTGGATTTTTGTCTCATTGAAACCTTGCTGGTCTATTTAACCTGCTTCTAGTCTGCAAATATCTGCTGCCATGTTATGTTATCCTTTTTTTTTTGCTTAAATTAACTCCTGAATAATACAGCATAACACATACAGGAGAATGAAAAGTTTTCACATTTTTAATACAAGACTGATTTTATTATATTACTAGAGAAATAAGTTAGATTGCTCTTGCAGTCTCAGTAAATCACACATGAAGTCTTCTTTTTTTCTAAATTAAATTTTTATTTAAATAAAAGTGTTATGTTTGTATTTGAACTGACAGCTAAATCTGATAATTAGAGTGCATGAAGTTGGCTTTGATTGGCATTGTAATTGGATTGTCATTGGGCTGAAAACCTATTATCTTTGGATCATGCCCCATGAAATCTGTTGAAGAAACTTTGCTGCCAGTCATTAAAGCCACCATCTTGGCTTACAAATTAGGTTTGAAAGGCTTTTTACCACTGGGAATGTAATTCAAACCACTGCAATTGCACTCCCATTAATTAAAATTATATTAAAATTATGGTTCATTTTCTAAATATTTTTTTCATATTTTATTAGACATACTTATTACTAAATGCCTAACAAATTACATAGCAGAGCTAGTAAAATTGTATTTTGAGATAATCCATCATTTCAGCACATGCTACTCAGCATTAGTGGAATTAGTCTGTGTGTTGATCATTACAGGATACACTATTTATGGTTTTTTGTTATTGTTTTTCATTAAAATTAAAATATAATTATAAACCCTTTTTAAAATAATCACTGGAAGTTATAATTAATGGCAGAAGAAAATTTAGACAGAATCCACTTTAAGGTGAACTGAGTTTATAGGACTGTTGTTTTCAATATATATATTTTTTTCTCTGTATGTTGCAATTCAGTATATTAAGCTGGGGAGAGGCATGAGTAAAAGGAATATTTTTTTCTATGTAACACAAACCAACAGTTACATCATGATCAAAGTTGATAATAAATAACATAGGGTTGCAATCTGTGCAGGTTCTGCTGTGAAAGTTCAGTGATGATTAATTTTAAAATTGCTGCAACTTTGTCCTGCAATATAAACACACAAGGAATAAAACTTACAGGAGGAGCTTGAGGAGCCCTTTTGTGGCTTCTTGTAGCCACTGGAGGATGGTGGCTGCCTGCATCCCAGGCACAGCCATGCCACGGTTTTGGGGCTATTCCTAGGGGCTTGGTTATGAAAGGGGTGTCTAACATGAATCAGCTCTTCCACCTGTTCATCACCTGTCCATCCTCAGCATGTATGGTACATGAAATAAGTCACTCTAACAAGTCACAAGATATTTCTTGACTTTCTCTCATCTAATTATGGTTTTTACATAAAGAATTTATAATATTTCTAAGTATATTTATTAATCAGAAAGTTGATTTGTTTAGTAGAGCAACACTTCTAAATACATACCAGTTAAAAAGAACCAGAGGTAAAGTCACATGAGAATAGGCATTCCTGGTGTATGAGGGCAAACGGCCTTTTATTTTTGAACAAGAAAAACACCTGAAACCTGTTTCCAAAATCTTTTTTCCAACTTGTATGCTGACTGTATTATTAATTCTCATGTTGTAGCATTCTTTGAGTGAGAAAGAAGCATACACCTAATATTTCCTATTGGACACTAACTGCACTGTTATTTTCCTTGAAGTGATATGGGAGAATGTGGGTCTCCAGTCTAGCTGCAGGCCTGCCTTTGCTTTGCAGTAATTTTGCAGCACTACTTGGAGTTCTCTGCATAGTTTTTTCTCTGTTCCTACATGAGGTACTTCTTCCAAAGGTGTACCTCATTGCTCAGCAAATCAAGGCCTAGGAATTCACTTCTTCTAAGGTTATGATTTCCCCACTTGATAAACCACTGTGGGATTCCATTGGAAATCCCTGGAGTGCTTTGGACTCCCCATGCTCCCTCTTTACTCTGTGAAACCAGAGTAAAACTGAACTCCTTTAGAAGTACCGTTTTCAAATAAAGTGTATATATTTAGACTTGACTTCATCTGCTCCCATGTGTGAATTTGCTTACTCTGTACTGCTTAAACATTGTTCTCTGTGAAGAAATTTTACATTTTTCTTCCTACGAGGATCTTAGTTATTTTGATATACGTGTATCTAAAGTGAACTTTTATCTTACAAAGTAAGCATCACAGCTTTAAGAAACTTGGACTATATATAGTTTAAAAAAAAAAAGTAAACCCCAAACTGAGTCTGGAATTTTTCTGTCCGGCTTCTACATCAGTGAGGATGATGTCCTGTAAAAGGAATAGTTAGTAATTTCAGAATCATTAAATAAATAGTTGCTCACCTGACCTCACTATGCTTTCACTGACCTCTGTCATTAGGTCTTCCTACTTAATATGAGTGTGTGCACACTGATAATGCATCTCTATAGAATATTGCTAATAACTAATATTTATAACCCAAGAAACTTCATTAGTTTGGGATTTAATGTCAAAATATCACTGTTTGGTGAGACCACAGTGTACTTCTGAGTACACAAATCTGAGGAAAAATGAGGGAGCACTCTTTCATAGAAATAAGAGGATGAGGTGTTAATGCCTTTTTCAGTTTTAGAGACATTGGAAAAATGTGTATGACTTGGTGAGATGAGGAACTAGTCTTACAGATCTTCTGTCTCCCTCAACATTATCCTTATTGCCAGGCTACAGAAGAGGTTCTTTATTATTGTTCTCTCCTTCTATTTCTTTGGATATTTACTCTTACTGAAGGGTGTCACTGTGACTATTTCTGTGCACTGTGCTTGGAGCCTTCTCACTTTGATGAGGGTACTGAATCTAGATATTGTCCCCACTGTTTTTTTTCCTTCTTTCTTTCTCTGCCCCCCACCACATGGTAAAGTTTATTACCTAAGAGGTGAGTTACGGATTTGTTTTGGAGTGCAAGAAGGTTTGAGCTAGAAAATCTTTCCCTTCCAACCTGGGCTGCTCTATGAAGAAGTCCCAGTTCTTTTTTTTTGCATCTGAACTCATGAAAATAGGATACACCTGGTCACATTCAACCCTGTGCAAGATTTGGGTTCAGGGAGTCATTAGTTAAAATGGAAGTCTTTTGTGTATGGACAGTGTGAAAACTCTTCATAGGGCAGCACCATTAGGGAAGAAGAGCCATGGGATGTGGGGCTTGCAAACATCTGCCTAAGATTCTTGTGTTTGTTACTCTTGAACACAGACACCTAAATTACACTAACCATCAGATTGATTTTTATAAGTTCTGTAGCCTTCTTCACCTAATACATTTGATGTAGTACATGATGCATTCCACAGAATCTGCAGTAGAATACAAAATAACACGGAAATGCAAATCCCTATGAATATTGTATTCAGCAGCACTTTGCAGTATTTACAGAGACACATGGTTTTTTGATTAATGCACATGAGTTTCTGGTTTCAGCTGAAACAGTTAAATATATTTATTTTCTGGGGTAATTATTTGGGGATAGAAATCTGTTAAATACTGGTAGATTATTCCAGTAGTTAATCAATTAATAAAGGAGAGCTGGCAAAATCAGAATGATTGGCACATATTCCTGGAATGAAGAGTATAAAATGGCAGGTTTCTGAACAAAAAGGAAAAAAAAAAGCCTCAGAAAGTGGTTTACCAATGTGGATTTGAATGACAGCGAATCTGGCATTTCTTCTAAATTAAAAGCACCATTTTTTCACTGTTGTTTAAGATGGGCAGAAGTCATGCTGATTCTGAGTGCTGCTGAACTAACTCCCCTCTTTCTGTAAGGTACTGGGACTAGATCAAACCACTGAAAGTGGTTTAAGCACATGCAAATCCATTGAAGTCACTGACACTTTCATCTGCTTATGCAGTAGCAGGGTTTGGCCCACTGAATCTGGAAATAAAGAAAAATGTTTTATTTCTTTACTTTTTTTTTTAAGTTTTGCCTTATCACATCTGGCATAGGTTTCTTTTTACTGTATCATGACTAATTATCCCAGCTTGCTTTCCAGTAAGACACTAACTTGTCACTTTGTTTTTTCCTACACTTTAGCTTTTCCTGTTCTGTATCTTGAAGAAATCTTATCTCTCTAATCCACTGCCATAAACTATTTGTCTGTAATAAGCTTGGTAGTTGCAGGAAGAAAAATAAAAATTGTTAACTCCCCTCTCCCCCCCCCAAAAAAAAGGTAATGGCAATCAGCAGTGCTTTGGAAACCTGTCTTCCTGGTTTATTGGTTCAACTGTTGAGCTCCCCTCAAAAAAACCCAAAAACCAATAAACCAAACCCAAAACATTCCAGTCCACTCTTCTCCCTGTGCATCAGTCACCGAAGATAAGTGACTCTCTCAGTGGAGAACTGGCCCGTTCCCTACAAACAAACTGGGGATTGAACTTCCTCACTTGCATACCTGAGTGACAGCTTGTATAGTTTGCAGTAAGGCACTGAGGCACTGTTAGTTGTTAACGCTGAAGGGAGCACTCAAAGTAGGAGCAGGAAGGCTGAATGTGGCCGTAAATGCCTGTGTGTGGAAAAGGCAGTGGGTCAGGAGGTTGGAAGTTGGTTTCCTGCTCTGCTAGAGCTGCTGGGGGGGCAGTAGGCAAGGCATGCAATCTGTCTATGCCTGTTTTAAGAATGAGCAAACATCTGTAGAAATGGCATGGTATTGATGCTTTTTGCCCGTAATTTGACTGTTTCTCATGAGGAAGGTTGTTTAATGCCTAAAACTAGTACTACGCCTGCTTGGTACTTCTGGGTACAAATAAAGCAATAAGCAAAAAATTGTTAATAAACAAATTAAAGCATTTAATCTGAGTTAAAGGCACATTTTATTACCTCCTCTCCTGCCACTTTTTTTTCCCATTGTGTTACTTAGATTCTCTACATTAAGCTAATATTTACTCTTCTTGCCACAGAAGAGCAGCAGAGTAAATAGGATTTTGTATAAGGAAGCTGGTGGAGTTAAACAAATAAGAAAGTGCCCAGTTCTAACCTTTCCTGTGTGAGCCTCAGCATCCCCCAAAGACCCAAAACCTGTTTCTCCAACCCACTCCAGTGATCCTTTCTGTACTTGCTTGCACAGAGCCAGGGCATAGCCCTTTTCTGTTGCACACAATGAGCCATATCCTCTGCTGTGTAAATTGGTCATAGTTTCATGAAGCCCACGGGAGCTACAGCTGTTTAAGCAAGCTGCAGATCTACCCCATGAATTACTTCAGCATGTCTGAACTCCCCAAGCAGGGCTGTGTTAAACTCACTGCAGTGTAGAAAATTGTGTGGATCGTAAGGCAGAGTACTACCTCCTTCAGGACAAAATGGTGGGTCAAATACACTCTCTTGTTTCTGTACTGAGAAAAGAAGAATTATGCAATGTGACTTAGACCTGTAAATCAATACTGGCTGCTTAACTAAAGAAACAAATCACAGCTCTGATAGCCAATAACAAACTGGTGATTGCTTCTTTGTTCTGTTTCTTCTTCTGTTAAAATAATTGCTAAAGGGTAAGAAAAAATGACAGTTTAAATCCATAAAGAACTTCTTGGTTGCCTTTGTAGGAGCTCATCTTTTCATACCCTATGCCAAAGCAAGTAGATACCTTCCACACTAAACACAGAGAGACTAACCCTCAAAATAAAGATACATGCTCAAGCCAGGGGAATTGAATGAACTTCTAATAAAAATCAGACCAAAAAGGAATAATGTGTTGTGTTGCTTCATGTGTTTGCTGTCCACTTGTAACTTTTTATAATGAAAGCATGGGAAATAAGTCCTCGTTAGATCTTTTTTTTTTTTTTTTTGAATCAAACATATTTGATGCATAAGAAGTATTATCTGTAATTAAACATGTTCTGGCAGACCTGAAATTGAGTGTTGTCACAGCTGTTGACAGTTGATACTATTGCCAAATGGGCAGTGTTGCTGCAGTGTTTGTAGTGTACTCAGAGCAGGGGAAGGTCACTGCCAGTTGCCTAAATAAGCCAAGTCTGTCTTAGGTGCTTTCTGAATATATGGCAAATGACATTATCAATACTTAGAATCATAGATCCTCCTTCCAGACCTTCTTGTAGATGGGCATCACAATTCTTAACCTCCAGACAACTGGCACCTTTCCTGTTAGCCAGGATTGCTGATAAATGATGGAAAGAGGCTTGGTGGGTACTTCCAGCAGCTCCAACAATTCCCTTGGATGGATCCCATCTGGTCCTATAGACCTGTGTGTGTCTCAGTGGTGCATCAAGTCACTAACGATTTACCCTTGGATTATGGGATTTCTGCTCCCCTTCCACATCTTCCAGCTCAGGGGGCTGGGAACCATGAGAACAACTGGTCTTACTACTAAAGACTGAGGCATTTTGTACCTCAACCTTTTTCTCATCCTTTGTCACTGTTTTTCCTCCCACATCCAATAAAGGATGAAGGTTGTCCTTTGTCCTCTCTTTGTTTCTAATGTATTTACCGAAACATTTTATCTTTTGCAGCAGTATCCAGATAAAGTTCTAGTTGGGCTCTAGCCCTTCTAATTTTAGAATAAAAATAACCTTATAACCTCACAACATCATTGTAGTCCTCCTTAGTTGCCTGCCCTTTCTTCCAAAGGTTATAAATTCTCCTTCTTTTCCCTGACTTCCACCCCAAGCTCTGTTCAGCCAGACCAGTCTCCTTCCAGAGTGGCTCATATTTATTTCTGATATTGCAAAATATATCTGATTTGGAGAACAGAGCTTAGAGACATCTGACCTCTTCAGAGGTATGAATGTGCCTGGTCCTTGCTTGGCTGTTGGTCTTGTACAGAGGATTGTTATTGCTGTATCTCATTCTGTGTTTCCTTGTGGAAGTTCACAGTCCCAAATCAACATACTATTTGGGAAATACACACAGAAATTGTTTTCAGGATTCATGCAGTAGTAGTACGTACCACATGCATGCCATGTGTTAATTTGTTTAGTTGGATGCCAGAAGGGAAACATGAGACAGAAGAAGCTTAAAACCCAGTTAAAACTTATTATCAAAAGGTGGCAATAGCCCTGTATGGAACAACTGAGCCCGGGGTTCTGGCTGTATTTCAGCATCCTGATCTGGTCAGTGCTTGAAGATCAATGTGGCTTCCTGCAAGATACCTGGAAATGGGAAAATCTGCAACATGGTGGTATCATAATTTTCACTTAAGTCAGGAAGACCATAACTCGAATAAGTAGAGCTCTGGGTTGTTCCTTACTACTTTTCCCCTCCCAGCCCATTTAAAACAGCAGACTGCAATTTCCATTTAGGTTTTCTCTGTCTTCCTACCTTCTTTTATGTACTTGCCACTTATGTAGAATACTAATGAAAAATGCCGGCCATAATATTTTAGTGTTCTATTTCTTTAGTTAAAAAGTTACATTTTTTTCATTGAGTATCCAGAAATAGATCTTTTAACATTGGCAGAAATATTTTTCATAACGAGGTTCACAGCCCTTTGTCTGAAATTGCATGTTAAAAAATGAAAGAGGGAAGGCAGTCCTCAGCAATCTCAAGATCTACCAAGTTAAGCACAGGACTGGGAGCCAGAAGATCTTGAATTGCATCCCAGTGTCTGCCACACACAGGATTAGTAATACTTTGCACTTACATTAGCACTTTGCCACTAAATAAAGTTTGGAAGTGACATTACAAATGGGGAAGGAGCGGCTTGGAGGAATGAAGTGACAAATCCAAATTGGCACAACTAGTTAGTGTCAGAATCAGGATTACAGTAATTCTTGACAAGCCGTTTAACCTTCACGAGGTTCAGTTTTTACACCTTTAAAATGAAGTCGATGATTTCCATAAAAAGCAAAATGTGAAAATGATACCCACTGGCATAATTAAATAAATACATTGTTCCAAAATCACTACTCCTCTCTACAATTGTGGAGATAAAGCAGGATGTCTACAAACTAGAGCTACTTCAGGGAAGCACGTCTCTTAAAGTTTCTTAAGAAGTAATGGTGATGAACCAGCTTCTCCATGGTGATTGCCTTGGGCCCCCAAGAAAATGCTGCCAATTTTCAGAGTCCTCCATTGGTGAAAATTTAAATTTATGACTTTGAAGGGGGAGGCAGGTTATAGTGAATTAGGCATTGGGCTGAACATCAGCAAACTAGAACTGATCTATCTATCAGTATACCTCAGGCACTGCCATACTAGACTTAAGGTTTCAAGAAAGGTATTCTAATTATTAGAGCACTGGAACTGCAGGACACTGGTGTTGTCATTGACTTCTCAGATTGTCAGCAGATTAACTGAGAGTTTTGGCTAACGTGTAAATATCTGGCCAGTTCTAGTTGCTCACTTCTAGTAATCAGTTCCTAGAACAGAGATACAAATCCAAGCCTGCTATTTGTATGATCTTTTCTCCTTGCTTTTTTAAATAACAAGTTCATCTTAATATATTTGAATCCCCCATTTCCACCTCACATTTGGAGTGCTAAGTGAATAAAGATTATGTTTAAGATAATTTCCAGTACCCAAAAAAGTTATACAAAATACTTTTATTTAGGCTGACCCTGACTTTACTAGTTTTATTCTGCAGCGCTACTTTTTCCTTTTTAATCAAACATGCTGTGATCTTATTTAGGAAGTTAATAGTAAGAAACAAGAAACAGGTAACAACAAATAAATATTTGCTGTTTGTATTTTTCTAAACATTACAGTGACCTGCAGTCCAAGACCTCATTCATTTCAGCGTAGTCAAACTGATGTTTATCCTTGTTCACCGTAACACTGTATGCTTAAAAGCAAACATCCTCTTAATGCCTTCAGAGGAACTATGTATGTTCAGAGCGTCTAAATACCCCTCCATTTATGATCAAGGAGATGTATGGTTTTGCTATCAGGAGGAGAATTTGATCAATGTTAACTATCAATTTAAAGTTAAAGCCAAACGCCTCTTCTGTTTGTAGGAAGCTGTTCATCAAATTTTCTTGGGTTTATTTTTTCAGCTTTCCTGACATAGTTAGGTTACAGTTTGATATGGAAAGGTAAACAAAGAGAATTATTAGTGTTATTCATAGAAGTTGCATTTCAATGCACATATTCTAAAACACAGTAAATCTTACTCTTGATTACAAATTCCAAGTGTTTTTTCCTAGTGGAGGGTTCTCTATTGTTACAAAATGCATCAATGTGCAGCAGGATATTTGTTACATTTTTCAGGATGAATTGCTAACTTAACAGAAAAAAAAGAAGATTGTTCCTGTCATGTCTAGGAGAATTATGTTTTTGTTTTATTAACTTGGATTACTTTGGGAGGATCTTTCTTTTCTTCTCTGTATTTTTCCTCTGATTTTCCTGCATTTTCTAAAATGCATGTTTTCTTCTCCCTGCCCTGGCTGCAGACCAACCCTGATGAGATCTCTGCAGGTGGGGTGAAATCTTCACGTTCTTTTCACATGAGAGACTGTAACTTTCAGCATTTCCTTCTTAGACTGGAGATGAGATCAATGTAGATGTGTTACAGCAAACTTCTTAAGCTCAAAGCAGTCAACTGCCCTTCTCTTTTTTTGGTGGCAGTTTCTCTAGGGTGAGTTAGTGCTGTATGGATTAGCCCTTCACCTCTGATCAGGAGCTTTGGTTTTTTTGGAAGGAGATTTGGAAGAAATTAGACATACTTATTAAAGGAACAAGGTGATGGCACTGAATTGTCACTCTATGTAGACATGGTTATCAGGAAGTATAGTTAAAATGCTTCCAAGGTAGTGTTTTATGCATAAAGCTGTTAAAATACTCTAGAGATTTAGCATAATGGTTGACATCAGAAACTCAGTCTTTGTTAAGAGATTACCCTGATGTCCAGTCTGCTGATATTTTTCTTCATGCTTAATTAGATACCCTAAGTGCCAGCCTTAAAAATGTTTTTTTGTTGTTGCTGATGGGACCAGGTAGACTTCATCAGAGCTTTACTGTTGCAAATGTGGAATAATCAGCACTGGTCCTCTAAAATCAAGGATCAGTAGTGACAAACGTGCACTACCCAATTTTGGGTTGCAAAGAGAACATCCAAAGATGGCCAGCAGGCTTTGCTGTCCTCCTACCACCAGTCAACTCTGTACACATGTTCTAAAGAGGTAGCTAGGATATACCTAAAGGTCTAGATCTATTATGTTTCCTTTTGGAGGGGAACCTCAGGGGATCTTAGGGAGCAAGGCCCTGAATCTGCCATTCCATTTCTTGTCAACTGAATCCTATAAACTTAATTTTTTTCATGATTCTGATTTCTCAGCAGAGCTCTGGAGTCTCCACATCTTATAAACCAGAGTTTTAGAAAGTGAAGGTCTCTTAGAAGTTGTACACTGGAGATTCCTGGGGGCTCCCCAAGCACAGTTTATCTATCTGTATCTATATCTGTACACAATATTTTGGCTCATGTACAGCTTGAATTATCATCTTGATTTTAATTCAGGCACACAGCAATGAACATCCAATAACTATATTTTCTTCCCTTGCAACGGGGCTCAGGTGCAACACCTAGTAGTTCAGGGACACCTAGGAAAGTATTTTGGCAGGGTTTTTATGCAGAATATTGTATAGTTTTTAGAATGCAGCACATAATTGTCCTTTGGCAACATTCAAGCCTTTAGAGGAGAATCGTGCTGCTTTAGCTATGCTTGCAACCCAGTTATGCTTTCTAGTTTTTTAAAACACCTTTTAAAAAATCTCTGTGAGTCTGATACTCTGCTGACATAGCCAGTAGTTATGGGGCACTGCACACAGCACATGTAGCATAGGTGAACCACACCACAACATCTGTTCTTACTTTTTTCCCCCACTTCTTCATGAACTGGATATCTTTTGGGTAACTCTGTTTCTAATACTGTGGGTTAAGATTGATTTACACAGACCACTGTAACTGTAGTATATCTTGAAATCTGAAACTACCTGAGGAGTGCTGGCACAGCATAGTTAGTTTATCAGCACTGGATTTTTGGGGAAGGAAATAAAATCCTGCGTTGCAATTTAAAAGAGATTGCTCTAGCATAAGCAGTAATTTAAAAACTGCAATAATTGCACTTACTTTTATAGCCATAGTGAGAAACACTAGAAAACAGTTTGCATGTCTGGTAACAATCTGCAAACATACCATGGTGAAAATTTGTACAGTACCATGGAAGGAAACACTTTAACGCTTTACCTCTGTCTGATCATGAATCTTTTACCAACTTTTTCAAATATGTTCCAAATCTATTGTATGACATTTTCCTCGGTCAGTGCGGTAGTGAATTGAGGTACACATAACTGGGGAACACTTCATATCTCTTACTAGAGCTGCTTTAAATATTTCCTCTTTTAAATAGAGCTGTCTGCATTTGAATCACTGTCATTTGAGGTCCAAAAAGAACCGTAGAAAGTTAGGGGTTGGAAGGGACCTCAGAAGATTGTCTAGTCCAACCTGCTCTGCCAAATCAGGGTCACCTATAGCAGGTCACACAAGAATGCATCCAGGTGGGCTTTGAATGTCTCCAGGGAAGGAGATAAGAAGTGACCACTTCAATCCTGCAGATGCAACCAAGCCCTTTGGGGACCCCCTGTTGGGAATTAGCAAAATTCCTCTTCTAGGAAAAGCAGTTTTTTATGGAGAGGGTACTGGGCTACTCTGCATCTTTTGAAGGATGGCACCCTGCTCCAAGTGCCATGGCATGGAGAGCTGTAGGGTGGCCACTCCTACCTGCACAGGCTGTCTTGTAAAATTAACAGTGTCATAGATTTGGGAGAGGCTACTAATAAATTTTGCTGGCCACATGTAAGATAGGGCATGCATCAGATGAACGTATTTGCTTAAAAACTAAACTTTTGACCTGAGCAAAAGCCATTTGAAAAGGCTAGACAATTAATTTGCTGTGAAACACCACTGTGTATAAGATGGAATTTTGGAGTTTCCCTTATAAACTGCCCTTACACTATACTTGTGAAATACTGATGTTAGTGACAATTTCAAATCTATCTCCTGATGTATATTTTGAACATCATGGCATCCTCTTGTTTCCCATTTTTTACTGTTCAGACCCTCCATAGAATATTATTGTCACTGCAGACCTTTTATCCAAGGACTGTTGATCACAGCACAAGAACTGTCATCATATTTGCATTCTGTGGATGCATCATTATTCACAACGTTTGATGGCCATAAAACACATTAAAACTATTTCCTTGAGCAAAAATAATCAGCTCTCTGCTGTACATATCATTTGTATACTCAAATTGTAAAATGTAAATTGATATATAAGAAAATGGCCCATTAACTTTTTCATTAATGACAATAATACATTTTGTGCATCAGCAGTAGGAGGACCCTATATTCATTCTAAGGAACCTGAAGGATAAATGGAGGCTTCTTTGTATTTCATAAAAATGAAGGCTGTCATCAAGCACATTTCAGAGTTGGGAGGGTGGGGGGCAGAGGGAGATTATTTTCTGTAGCCTTATTTGTTTTTTAAACTGTTCACATACTTGGAACAATTCTTAAAGTTAAAATACTCTTATGAACCTGATCCTTCTGCCTTTCAGGCAAAATTTGCACTGAATGCCAGCTGGCATTTTGCCTAAATAAGGGCTAGGAGTTACTTGAGGTATATGTTAAATATTCTTTGTTAAAAGAAGTGTATGTGCACTGAATATATAAATTGGGCACAGATCCCATCCAGCTGGTAATTAATCGCTTTGAAACATTCATGACATTTTTTAAGCCCTTCCCAACTTTCATTTTCACAATTTAATTTGTAATTCTGGTGAATTCTATAGGTGCCCTAATGAGAGCTCCATTTTCGAGTTGCTAGACAACTTTTGAAAGAGTAGATCTATTCATGCAAAAAATAAAATAAAATGTAAGTGACAAGTACTGCTGTTTTGGTTTTTTGTGAAATATAATAGACAGATGGATTACTGTTTCTTTAGGATTTATGCCGAGTTACCTGAAACTTACTGTGTTTTTTATGTATGTAATTTAATCATCTTGTGTCTTTTAAGATAATAGCAAGTGATACTACTGTAATTCATGTGAATTAAGACATCCTAATATGTATACCACTAGCTGTCAAATCACTGTATATTTGCCATTTGATTAAACTATACATTAATAATTTTTCTATAACTGATACATCATGCACTAACAGATAAAGAGCATCTGATATTAAGTAAGTGAGAAATAAAATCTGCTTTCAGTAAATTGCTTAGAAAAATTACACAGTACATTTAAATTACCATTTGCTAAGCAACATGCCCTTGTAGACATTCCAGTGGGGCTATAAAATGATCGATTTACTTTAATTTTCTACTGAATCCTGAAAAAATGGCTATCAGTAACCTATCCCTTCATCATGGCATGCTGATTCACTCTGTGTATTAAATTTACTGGCAAGGAGCAAGACGTTAACAAAAAGTAACAGATAATGTGAACATTTCATGCATAATCTGTAATATGAGATATGTATTAATAGGGAAATTATGATGCATTCAATTATTCTGAAATGCCTTCCAGAGATGTTTTGATTTGGCTGCGCTCTGATAGTAGCAGCACAGCAGGGAGCATCTCAAGTGATGAATAACCTAATCTCCTAATCTCAAAATGGGCACTATTCACAGCTAGCCTAGGATAGACTAGTAGAAGAAGCCACGTTTGCAGGCACTGTTCTGACAAACAAACAAAAATCAGCAACACACTTCTTCCCCCCCACCTCCTTCCCCCGTTCTTTAAAAAAAATCATCTTTCCAATTAATAATTTTTGGCACAATGATTCTACAAGTTTAGATGCTGATCTGGAAAAGAACCTTTGCTCATCTCTAAAATAATCTTGGGAGACAAAAGACTAGAAAAACAATTGTGTGTGCACTTATTCGATTAGCATTAAAGGTTGCTTTGTGACATTATACAATGGAGCTCTTTCTGACTTTTCTCAGTTTAATATATACCTGAAATGATCTTTACTAGGTATACAATTTTTTTTTCCCCTGAAAGAAATCCACCAGAACAAGAAACTCCTTATTTTTGTATCAGAAGCCCAATGTAGCAGAGTGCTTGCTTTTGTGTAATTAAGCAGCCGTGTTTACTACTACTACTGGTGAACAATAGTCTGGTTTCCTGAGCAGGTCAAGCAGGATTTATTTTATTGTGTACATAGTCAGGGTAGGCATGATGGTGGCTGTCAGACACTAGGCTGCTGTTCCCTGTCTGGTCTTGGGCACTTTGCTTTTACCACTACACATCACTTCTTTTACACCCTCCTTTCTGCTTGGCATCTCTGCAACTAAACCAAAGCAAAAATGAACCCTAGGAATTAAAAACACTGCTGCACAGCAAACAATCCTGGGAAGATATGCTATGCAGATATACTGAATTTTTTTACACTTAATTACTTGATTGCAGTGGGCTCACTTTTTGATTAATGCAATTTGGCAAAAGGTAATATTACACCAGTGTATTACAATTTTTAGTAATTATTCAATGTTAATATGACAGTGTTCTTGAAGAAAAATGAGAAGGAAACTGTATCTCTTTTATTCACAACCCAGCTCGGGAGGAGAGTCATACAAATACTTGTGTAAATAAATGTGCTTTATCTTTTCAAGAAATCTTACTAAAAATTACTGATTGTTTTCCTTCAGACTTCCTAGTCTTAATGCTGTACTTTTAAAATTATTGGCATTACACGGGTGCAGAAATGATTTTATGTTCTTTTTTTTTTTTTATGCTGTAGTTTATTTGATTTACAAAGTGATTTGTTATAACAAGTACCTTTGCAGTTTAATCATAATGCCACATTGTGTGTGCTATTTTACACGAATTGCACTTTCCCTTGCCTAATGTCTTTGGCAGCCTGGCTTTGAGGTTGTCTGCCTAATAGAAAGCAGGGAAGTGTAAGACTACTTGGATTTCCTTTGCTTAAGCAATTTGATTTCCTTCGTCTTCTGTTTCATGTGAGCACCATGTTAAACCACAGCAAGACGTGGGGCTTTTAATCCAGCCTTTCCTACCGAGGTCCGACGCCTCCTATTATCTCTCCTTCCTCCAGCACGCACTTTGCGCCGCATCGTAGTCGCTAATCGCCGTTTAGTAAACAAGGAGGAAGTGGACCCTGTTTTATGAAACTTTCAGATGAGGGATGTTCGGTTTATTTCAGTCTTTAGTAGCCGAGAATGTACATTTGCTCTGAAGATAAGTAAAAGATTCAGCTGGATGCCACTGGAGAGCAGAGCAGCGTGTCTTTGGCATTGCTTGAGTCTTATCTGATTTGGATTTGTATACCTCATGGGGAACGGCAAAATATTGGAACAGACGGCTTGATATTTCCGAAGAATATAGTGGGCTTTATTAGCACCAGTTTCACTCCCTGACTGACGGCTTTTTCAAATTTTTTATCTTATTAATCTGTGCTACTGTATGTAAATGTTATTCCTCTCTGCATAAGGGAGGCAACCAGCGATTTGTAATAAATGCTTATGAGTGCCTGAGGCTGCACTTAAACTTTAAAACATCTATTATTAAGTTGCAAAAAACCACTGTAATGGCCAATAGTGACCTCATAGGAATTTTAAACTGTGGTCTGCTCTTCTGCATTAAAAACAAAAAAATTGCCTGAAGTTAGAATTATGAGCAATGCTATTTTAACAGCTGCATTTTGATTATTAAAGTGTGTTTTACAACTGAATTACAATGCTTTTATGGACTCTAGGTATAAGATTTAAAAAGGTCATTAAACATAGTTGGTTTTGTCACAGTAGGTGTCATTGTATACAATGGACACTATACAATCTATTTTATGTCATAGTGTTTGGGATTTAAAATAAAACTGAGAAGCATTTTAGTTTGCTTAAGCATGTAGATTACTGCAGAGATTTTCAGGTATTTTGACAGTTTGCAGTCAAAAATGACTACTTTCATTATTATTTTATTAATATAACAAGAAGCCCTACAGATTTTCTGTGTATGAATGATCCGTTTGTCTCAGAAATAATTAAAAACGCCAGCCTAGAGCAACAAGACAACAGAAACACTTCTGGCAAGTCAATGTTGAGAAATGCATTGCTTGTACAGTAGCCAACTATTTAGTCCTGAGCCATTTTTATGTTTTCTCAATCTGATAGAATGTGGGCTCATTGACAGTAAGTATTGACCTGCAGCATAGGCTAGGAAAATGCAGGACCTATACATTGATTTATCGAGTGTTTCATGTGCTGGGTACAATATGTAATGTTTACATCCTTAGAGCACAGCTAAAGACTAAAACACTGCATGTACTCCATCAGTTATGAAGAAACCTGACTGCAAATGAGAACTTGAATTTTGTTGCCCTTTGACTCATCTCTCAGACTTTGAAATACTTAAATCTTTAATTTGCCTTTCATTAATTTGTCATGGTGTTATCCTTGTGAAGAACAGAACTACAAACAATTTGTGACTCCAGTTCCAGGGTGGCTGTATGTTAATGAGTGCAAAGGAAAAAATGATAAGTATAGAAACCTCAAAATATTTGACAAAATGTCACAAAGGATTGTATTTGCATGTAGTACCATGGGCAGGACATAATGATTAGTGTGCAGTGCGTCTCTGGCAGTACCTACTCTAGCTTATCCTGATAACATGTCGGCTGCACAGCTTTGAATATTGTATATGTTCTTTGAACATATCTATGACTAGCGTAGCTGTCATTCTATTGAAAAATGTGGCTGCACAAATGACAATTCTGCTTTTTTTTTTTTTTAAGAGAATGACTTCTAAATAATTATTATCATGCTAATAACATTTGTATTCTTTTGTGTATAATTAAGATCTGCCTCTCTAAGCATGAAATAGGGTTGAAATCTTGAATAAGTATGCTATCCTTAACCTATTTAGTAAATCAATTTTAATTTAGTATTCTTTAGGTTAAATTGTAACAATAGGATGGCTGTATACATAAAAATCCATGATTTATTGCTGTAAACCTTTTAAAAATGGCTAATAATATTAAGCAAATCTTCTATGAAATTAAAAAAAATCTACCCTTATAAATGTAAATGTTGAATTAAAAAAACGATTCAGTAATTTCTAAAGTCATGTGTTTTTTTAATTACCATTAACTCTTTATTACTTAACATGAAATTGTACATGCAATTTTATCTGTAAGCCCTCGCAGGGTTTGTAATGAGTTTTGAAAGACTTTTCTTTGAGCCATACCCATTTTTTTAAAATGTAAGGAACACAATTATCATAGTAAAATTGAATTCATCCTCTATAGTATATTATCACCTTCGTACTTTTTTGTTTAAACATATAGCAAACCAGTTGGAAGGTCTTGCAAGGAAAAAAACCGTGTCTTTTCAAAGAGGCACATATGTTATTGGTGAATAGTTAGTTGTCTCAAAACTTAATACACACCTCTACAAATTAGGGACAGAAGCCATTTGCATAGAGCAGCTGATGTAGGTGAGGAGAAATAGACCAATCCCTCCATCTAGCAGTTATGACAGTGCATGAGCTGCTCAGGTGCTAATCTAGCAATAGCTGTAAGGAAAAATAAAAACAAATCATAGAAAGCAGTGCCTGGGTGCAGAGCGAGCCCGTTGCCACTGGAGCTTAGTTACAGCAGAGCTCATCACACTGCGCACTTGCAGCCACACTCGTGCTCAGGCACATTCGTACTTTGGCTTTTCAGTTCTGCTAGGACAGGGAGTCAAACTTTCCCGCTCAGAAATATCTAACAAGGGACCAATTCCTGATTGAAACCAGGAAGTGGGAGAAGCAGGACACAAAAATGTCCTTAGATTTTACATGGAACTGTTTGATGCCTTCATCATTCTAAGTCAGCACACCACAGGTGTGCAGATTCCCTAAATCCTGCTTCCCAAACTGCTGTGGCTGTAGAAGAAGTAACAGAGATTTGCCCAAATCTACATGTGAGATTTCCAGCCTTTTTTATTTGTTCAGCTCAGTGATGCTGTGTCCTCCAGCAGAGTTCCAGATGCAGTGACCATATCCAGCTTGTGTGTTCCCTGCTGAGCCCTCTGGCTCCCCAGGTGCCATGTTGCAGACATGATGTACCTGAGCACTACATGTGGTTCTTTAGTTTTTCTGTGGACCACTTTTTTACTTGATGTGATTTATGTTTTTTTCTGTACCAGCTGGTTTTTAAAAATGTTTTCTTCCTTTGGCATTTCTGTGAAACACTCGCATAAAAACAATAGACCTAAACCAACTATCATTAAGGACTAATTGACCAATCCTTATCTGTTTTAAATTAGTGGTCACTGTGAAGCTCAGTGATTTACAGTGGTTGAGTATTAGATTCATGATGCCATGAGAAAATACAGAAGCAGCACAGATTGTAAGTGTGGTTTTATTATGGGGCAATATTAACTGGGGACAGGCTGTCATTGTTTCTGTCTCTTTGCTGCTATTGCCAGTCATTTCTGGCAATAGTGCTCAATATATACTTTACAATATTTGGGAGTCTTGGAGAGATGACCAGTTAAGCAGAAACAGTAGAAGTGAAGAACATTATTTGAACACCTCACTCCTTTATGTTCCTTTATGAACCTTAGACACAGCTATTATCTCATAATAGCACATTTTCTTTTAAAAGGCCTTAACAAATGTACAGAATTGGTATTTTCTAACCTGCCTAGTTTGCCTACCATTTGCCCCAGTGTTTTTATCAAAATGACATCTTGCAAAAAGGATATGTTAATGTGGTCATCAAGTGACTTTATTGGTTGTGTCAAATGGTCTGTGTGCTTTATTTGATCTCAGCCAGTGGTGTTACGGTCTGGAGGAATCACAGGTGAAATGGCATATGCTTGTAAATCACTGCAAAAGGAAGGCCTTAGATATAGAACCTGCCTCAAAATGCAGGTTAAATTTGTGAAAATAGGGGAAGTTAGAAATCTGGACAAAAATTTCTTTAAAGTGAAATGGTGGACACTTCATATGGCAGAGAAAATGTCTCTGAATTAGAGAAAGAGAGAGGACACCTCCTAAGAAAAACAGCATCTGAGAGGAAACATTTCAGCAAAGATTAATTCAGTCCAGAGTTCTGTGAGGCCCAAGAGACTCTGGCCCCAGGATTTTATATTTTCTTCTGTCTATATTTTATGAGGTAGATGTTTGTTTTCAAAGTTTGGCAACCCTTTTAGTAAAAAAATCTGAGCCACTTTTACTTCTGATCAGAGATAAAACCACGAAGAGTTTACCCTCATAAGACAAAAAATTTGGGGGTTCCCATGCTGTTTGCTTTGTTTATTCATAAAATAATAGATAACTTACAGGATAGTACCAAGTCAGTAGTCCTTATGGTGCCAGTTCCCACCTTTGCTCCCTGTGAGCATATGGCTCATAAATTTAGTTTATTCAATATTTAAAAGAAGGCTATCCTGTTTCTGAGGACCTTTATATAATAATACAATAAATAGGTATACATCAGCAAGTACTATGCAGTTAATAATAGTGATTCAAAGTAATCATCAAAATAATAACCCAGACTCTTTGCCCTTCAGCTGTCCACTTCTGGCATTGCTCAATTAAAATAGATAGTCTTTACTGTACCCCCAAAAGGTTAATATCAGAAAGGATAAAATTCCAAAATTGAGGATTGTTTCTGTAGAATACCAAGCTAAAACAATTCCTGTTGTTTATATGAAAGGGATTCCAAGTCTAGCAGTTTTGCTGATCTTTGTTGATATGACAGTAGGAAAAGATTTCTGAAGCAGCCAGATCTTAAGCCACTTAGGATCTAACCATGGACCCTGATTTGCAGTCAGAAATAGCTGGCCAGATCATCTCAGAAACATTATCCAGCCAAGGCGTTATTTAAAAAATTGTGATGTCTTAAAAATTATAATGAAAATGTTAAATTTTGAGCCTTTTCTCTTTTAATTGAAAAATATTTTAAAACACTCCTGGTATTTGTTTTATGGGGAAAAAAACCCCACAACAATCTAGATTAATTTACCTTACTTCAGACAGAAATACGAACATTCTTTACATACATAACTTTCTTTTGGGGTCACCTGAAGTTATTTTTAGGTGCTGATGAAGAATATGTGTTTAGCCCCAGCAGCTAGGCAAACACCAGAAAGCAGCTTATTATGTCTTTGATGGCACTGCTAAAAGCCCAAACCAAGTGAGGTGTCAAGCTGTCTGAAACTGGCCTGATGTCATTAAAGTCAGTGGAGCTACACTGATTTATACCCAAGGCACCGTACATCTTTGACAGAGATTCTGACTGCTTGTCTATATTGCATTTATTTACTTATTCATTTATTTATTTATAGTAAATTGTGTCCACTTTGCTATTACTGTCCTCTCAAGTTATCTAATTGGCTGGGAAATTTGGTACCAATTTACCATTTTGAAATTTGGTAAAAATTTTATACCGATTTTTTTATACTGATTTTTTATACCATTTAGAAATATTTCATGAAAAAAAAATTAAAACTGAGAAAGAAGCAAAACACAGTACAGCTTGGAAATAATACATACAATCTTCAAGGTAATCCCTCTATGCTAGTGAGATAGGTTCAGGCTGGTACACGTCAAGTTTTCTCATTGCTCAGTCCTGAGGAATTATTTGTTCTTCAGAAAGCTTAGCTACTATAGAAAGAAAGCAACTTCCTGTTCAGCCCAACAGTTTTGGATTTTTGTGCATTATAAAATATATTTTAACTAACAGAGCTGCTACTGGCCTCTCAGCTGCAGCAGAGGAGACTTGTGGCCTTGCTTTTCCTTGTGATCTGTTGGCACATCGATGCTCACTTCTTATCAAACTAGTTAGCAGCTGCTGACCTGAGACAGCTGAGAAAAAGACAACCTGAGCCACTGTATCAATGGCAGTCAGTATTATTCCCAGAAAAGCCAGAAACACAGTAGCATCTATTGTCCCTTGACACTAGCAGCTTTACCCACCTTCTCAATCAAACAGGGAGCGAGTGGCATCCTCCAGCTGATACATTTAAGAGCTGACTAATCAGAGGTGAAAAGATAGGACTAGCCTGTGAAAGCTGGTGAGCATCTCTCTCTTTCTGTTGGCCTCTGGCCTCAGGCTTACTGCTAGCTGCTTTGTGCAGAAATGCCCATGCTGAAGTGCCTGATGGACCTAGCCACGAGCAGATGTATGTGCAGATATGTGCCAATTCTTGTGTGCTCCAGGGAGGCAGCTTAATCAGAAGTGACAGAGGCTTGCTGCAGCTCATAGGGAGTCAAGGAAGAGGTTCAGTATAATAAAGAAGGACAAAATGGCTCATAGCAAAGGAAATACTGTGTCCCAGAGGCTAGAGGATGAGGGAGTAAGTGTTGTCTACCTCACTGTGAAACTTGTTGAAGTTTTCCACCAGAAATCCTTGATAGGGCTATAATTTGAAGCTGTATTTACAGGTTTTTTTCCTATAAAGCAAAGATTCAGAAAAGAGGGAGAGCATCTTTTTGTGGCTGAAGCTTCCTGTTGATCAGCATTACTGAGCAGAAGAATGATCCAATGAGGTAAATGTTTGTGGAAAGTTCCAACTGTCTAGGGACCTCAGTGGAACTCTGGGGATTTTTTGGTCTGCTTAATTTTAAGTACCAAATTCAGAAATGTAAAGTGGGCATATTGCTATATTCATCAATAAATTTTCAGTGAACAGAGAGGCTCCTCCAGAAGACAGTTCAGATTAACCTACATCAAACCCCAGAGGAAGTCAGATATCTAAAATTAGACATTGCTATCTCTCTTATTGATGGATAAGAATCAAAACTGTATGTGGCGTGGACAGCTGAATAGAAAGAGAAAATAGATAGAGTGATTTTATCCTTGAATATAATTCTGAAGTTTTAAACTATGTATCTAACTAAAGAGAGTGGGTCAGGAGTATGAGAAATTACCTTCTAAGTTTCAGGCCTTTGTAACCAGTTCTTTCTTTTATGGCAATGTGTTTACAAACATATCCACCTGTACATAAATGTGTAATCCTATTATTTTCTGGAACCTTCCTACACTTGGGCTACCTCTGTGCTACTATAAACTGCCAACTGGGAACAGTACTTCACCTATGTTAAATCCTAAGCTGTACACAGGAGTTGTTTGCTAGAGTAGCAGCTGACCCTGGTCCAAGCTCGACTAGAGAGAGTGCTGATAACTTCAATGCAGACTGTCTTGTCTCAGTGCCCAGGATTACACCCCTGCACTACTAATTTACTACCACAGATGCAGTCAAAACGTCACAGGCGTCCTGGGCACATTGCAGAGTGGTCAGTGCTGTTTCCCAGTGTAACACAGCCCTTGTTATAGACAGCATCAAGGAGGGCCTGGCTACCATCTCTCTAATCCTCCTGGGGAAGTTTTACCCCCGTTTGCTATTGCAGTGCTGATCCACTTAGCACTTGGGTGAGTTCACCAACATGTGCTTTCTCCAGCATCTGACTGGAGCCTGAGCCCAATGAAACAGCAAATCTGCAGATCCCCGCGCAGCCTGTCACTTCGAAGAAACCACTGGCAAGGAAACATGCACGGGAGTCATTTTCTTGTTGCTGGTGAGCATGGTCTCATCTGGTGCTGCTCTCCAGCTGGAGCTTCAGCATGTCAAACAAGTCAAATAGAGTTCTTTAAATGAGAAGAAAATGTTTCCTGCCCAGAAATGAATGCAAATGCTAAATCCGTTTCCCTGTGCTCCTGTCTCCCCAACTCCTAACTGTTGAATGTATTAACGAAGTTCTCAGCACATGTTCCATAGAATCATAGAATGTCAGGTTGGAAGGGACCTCAAGGATCATCTGGTCCAACCCTTCTAATATTACTGTTTAGATGATATGTTTCAGCACCCTGTCCAGCTGAGACTTAAAACTTTCCAAAGTCTAGGAATCCGCCACTTCCCCTGGGAGACCATTCCAATGTCTAACTGTCTTCAATATGGAAAATTTTCCACTTGTGTACATTTAGAATCTCACCAGGAGCAACTTGTGCCCATTGCCCTTGTCCCTGTGACTCTGTGTAAATAGGGAGTTTCTATCTTTGTAGCTGCCCTTTAAGTACTAGAACGTAGTATTAAGGTCTCCCCTAAGCCTTCTTTTCTCAAGGCTGAACATATCCAGTTTTCTCAGCATCTTGTCATATAGCAGGTCCTTTAGTCCTATGATCGTCCTTGTGGCATTTCTCTGGACCCTCTCCAGCCTGTCTGAATCCTTTTTGTACATCCTCTTTGTCTATGGAGTGACTGTTGAGACATAACTGCTGCTAAATACTTTAACCTGCATGTAGAGGTGTAAAGTACAGTACTTGGAACAGATTTGAAATAAAGGAAAGTTGGGAAATACCTGCCACATGACAACTCTCTCAGAGAAACTGGTTTGCTTTTACAGAGTACTGTGGAGGTATCAGTCTGAAATTTCTGTTCCTCTTTCCTGTCTTCACAGAGGAATGTGTTAGGTTGTGATTCTGTGGAATCCTTTTGGTATTCATGCTTGAACAAGATCTTTGTAAGAATAGATGCTGGAAATGGTGTTTTAAATTTAAGCTTGTCCTCTGTTACCTTGGTACTGATCACCGCTGGTGCTCATCTTGTGTATTTCTACCAACAAGCCTGAAGAGGTCACTGGAAATGTTGGCACTTGGTTCCATGCATGTTTCTTTCACTTATCATATTCCTCTAGTCCAGTGTAGGCTGGACCTGCATGGGCAGAATTCCTAGGTAGAGTAATCTCAATACGATAGTGTGAGATCAGAAACAGAATCTAACTACCAGATTAGCCATTAAAAGGAAGGAGTCATCCTACATGGACAAAGACTGTGAAAAGAAGCTGGAGGTTTTGTAAGAACCCAATTTGTAAGAAATTAATAAAACTATGAAATAATAAAAGAGTTGCTTTGAAAAGCGGAGGAGAAGCAGCTCATACTTGACAATACCCTGACTTTACATTTTCTTCACCAGCATCTCAGCCCTTGTAAATCCCTTGCTGGAGGAGAACTCCATTCTGTCTTATGCTGCAATTGACACTGCTTAGTCTTTCCTTGTTTTTGAAGGAAGTGTGTCCATTTTTAAGTAGGCTGGAATTGAAACTGCAATTGGCAAACTGGACAAGAAAGAGAACCTGCAGATTTTCACACCAAGTGTTATCACCACAGCAAGAGTGATGAATTCTATTCCCCCTTCAGATTTGTTAGGGGTAATGACTAAGTGACTAGATGTCCTCCTTCCACAACTGAAGCTTATTTAAGTAGGATAAAAGCACATCTTTAGGCAGTAAATATAGAGAACACAGATTTTGTGTGTCATATCTGTAGTCATCTTCTGTGTGGAAACCTTGTTAAGTCCTAATTTCTGTATATTTCTGCAGAGAGCCTATGTTTCGGCTTATCTCTCAAGACAGCTGATCTCCCCTTTTCTCCTCTGACAGCTTTTAACTATATGATATTCTTTAGATCTGTAATATCTCACCCTGTGTCTTCACTGGAGACTGAATATAGGATCCTTGAAGTCAAGAGCTTCTCCGCTGTGTTTCAAGTGTGTCCTGGGACATTGTGTATGGCTTTCCAGCACATGCCACTATCCTCATAATAATGGGAGGATAATAGGAGTTATACTGTATGACTGAATAACTAGGTTATATATCTGTTTTCTTTGATTGTTGCCTGGCATCTCTCTGTCTGTCACATCTACATTTTCCCTTTGTTGTTTATGGCCCTTTCTCCTTCTCGAGGCTTGTCTTGTACATTAGCATTTCTTACTAGAGAACCATAATTTTCAGCACACTCATTCTCTCATTGTCTGTTACAGATCGTTTCCAATATAAAATTTTAGAAAAAATCCTACCCTCTTTCTGCCATCTTCTTCTCAAATCAGAATGCCATGAATGATCTGAAGGGCATGGGGAAAAAAAGCTTTTTGTTACTTAATAATTTCTTTTTAACTCCCTTCCCTTCTTTTTAACTTTGATATTTCTGTAAAGATATTTTGAGGTCTCATCTTCCATTTTTGTTCTCTGAATATGATATTATCTTTTGCCTTTGATAATCACTGTCATTTTGATTTTCTTTAATTGTCCCGTACAGACAAAGTATCTGGAGAAAGGCAAGTGTTATGGTAGGGAAAATTCAACTTTGTGTTTTCAGCAGAACGTTTTGACAAGGAAAGTAGGGGAGTGAGAAGATATAAAGATAAATGTTCATAATGTCTTAATTATTTTAAAGTAGGATTCTTTATTTACTGGATTTTCAAAATGTATTTGAGAGGAGCAGGCTTGCTAAGAGGACTTGAAATCTAAATAAATAAGATGAGCAGAAGGAAGGCATCATCTAAGCAAAATATAAAGACTATATGTCATGCTAACTGCTTTTAAAAGAATCCTCGAACTGTTTCCTTTCCCTATGGCCAAGAGAGCATATTGCAAACAATATGCTGTGGTATTACTTTCCATATTTGCTTATGTGAAATCGTATGAAGAAAAGAGAAGGGAGAAATAAGTTCTTTTTCCATTACAGTGCTGTCTGCTCCATCCATCCTTATGTCCCTCTTGCGCCTGTGAAAGAGAAACAGCAATCAGTGCAGGACAGTGGCTGTGCCAGCTTCATCTGAGTTTCCAGTGTTTGCCCAATGCCCAGCAATTCAAGATACTGAAAGAGAGCAGCTCAAAATCAGGGCTAACATTTAAACCTCAGAAGTGCAAGAGATGCAACACAGTGCATAGGACAGCTGTTCTGTGGGTAAGAACATGTCTAACTGGGAGAAAAGGGGAGAATTTAGATTTCTTAAGCAACACGAGCAGTCCACTTAATCAGGGAACTGCATTGTCTCCATAGGCAGTGACAATCCCTTTGTTGTCTTAGAAAGTAAGTAAAATGCCAAGCTGTAGTTTTGCTGGGCAGTGTATTTAAATATAACAAAAGGCATCTGTGTCTCCAAGGAGGTTCTAAACTGTATTTGATCTATTACTTTGTACATGCTATGAAATAATAAATAACCCAACAGATACAATGCTGCATGACAAATCTGAAAGTAGTTTCACTTAATCTCTGCCTTGATGAGACACTAATCTATCTTTTAAAGCATTTTCAAAGGTGTTCTCACAGACCTATTAGAATTAATGGTGTATTCCATTGCACTCTGGATTGTTGAAAACAGAATCACTCACTATCACCTAGTACTATAAATACTATCACCTGGTACTGTGGACACTTAGCAGGTAAATACAGAGGGCAGCAGGCAGAAGGATGAGTATCCTTCTCACAGAAAGATAGCTCTTACCTCACAGAAATAGTGCCTCAGAAGCCAGTGGAATAATGCAACTGTACTTGATTTCGTAGAGTAATAGTACATCTCTTGGAAAAGTAAAGGATAACTGTTCTCCACTGCCACTAACTGTAAATAAAACACAGTAAGGTCATGTCTGTGTAGTGTTTTGAAAATGTGAAATTACTGTTTTTTCATGTGACATTCTTTACGATAGTATTTATTGCCTCAGTCATCAGCAGCTATTACCCTTAAGAAGCAAGGAGGAACTAAAAAATTTTATAATCAGGTATGGAAGGTAAAGAATACAAAGGGGTATTGTGAAAGGCTCCCTAAATGTTGAGACTAAATATTCTGTGCAATCCTAGCCCTGTTTGAACCCTCTGCTCAGGACCAAGAAGTGCTAAGAGTTTCTGAAACTTAGGATGTGAATGTCATTTGAAAAATGTGTTTTGATACAGTTGTGGTGAAAATCGTTCACAATGACAGGTCATTACAGAGACGTTGGGTGCTTCCCTTCTCTTGGATTAATTCTGCTTCAAATCTCACCTTTTATCCCCCATTTGTATCACAGCACTTTGGCCTCTGGTTGCAACTGATAATATAAATTAGGAGAGATCAAACATGAAGAAAATATTAATGTTGATTCTAATTTTATCAAATTCCTCTAGTTCACCTTTTTCAAGTATTCATTTCTGGTCAGCCTCTTCAACTGAGTTTCCAAGTTTCAAGTCCCTGGAGCATCTTTCCTGGAGACTTTCGACTGACAGTCTGCTTATATAAGCATAAGCCAAAATTTTGCACATCTTTGAGTACATCATCCTTAGGCTTTACTTTTTCAATGGATGAAAAAAAAAGGTTTCTATAAATGTTGCTAGCTGACGCTACCCAAAGTGCACCTCATGTACTGTACATCAGCTTTCAACAGAAGCTAGAATTTGAATTTGAAAAGCATTTGAAAATTATGTTGACTGCTTGCTTTCCCCAAAAGTACTTCAGCTGTATTTCTATATTCTCACAGCTTTCTCAGGGTGCTAGAAGTTAAATTCCTTCCTCCACCCCAAATCATTTTGCTGAATTCTCAGACATATTTAGGTATTTAGTCCTGTCAATCCAAGTCAGTTCATTAACTGAACAGTGCCTTCTTTCATCGTTTTACCAGTAGAAGTAATGACATAGAGTGAAGGTTAGAGCTACAACAGGAATGAGAGAAAAAGGAGCACAAGGCATTCTTCTCTCTTGCTAAGTAGCTCTGTGGATTCTATTACAAGGATTTAATATAGTGGTGAGCTTTGGGTTTTAGTTCTTCTGCATAATCAATTGGGGATGATGCAGAAGCCTAAATCCCTTCTTCTAAATATTAGAATGGTAATATTCACTTTTCACTGAAAACCTTCTGGAACAAGTACCTTGATAACAAGGAAGAACTATGCATGAAGAAAGGAATCAGCCTATTCCTTGCAGTGTATTTTTGATGATGTATGTAAAAGGCTTGTGTCTCTGGAGGCAGTTCCTTCTATTCTTGTGTTCTAGCAATGCAGGTGCAAGAACTTTACCTTCTGCTAATTATGTGGAGTCATGTTTCATCCACGGAGCAGGAGGTAGGAAACACTGTGCTGCAGGTGGGACTATGCTGCTGCTCCTGGACTGTCATCAATGTAAAACAGGTGATACGATTAGAGCTAAGTGATAGCTGCTTTCTGGCAGGTGGCATTTAGGAGGAGCACATACTGTTTGTTCTGTTTTCTTCCTGCTTTTTTAGAATGAAATGCAGAAGATCTACAGCCTGCAGGATAGGGAAAAGGTGAGCCTGGGTTGGGTACCCTGTGGAAGGCTCTCTCCACCATGATCACCACCCAAAACCATGCAGTGGTGCTCAGATACAGCTGTGAAAACAGCCCATTTGGTAAAAGCACCTACGCTTTTCAGCCTGATTGTGGGTCCATTCCTCCTTCAGCGGAGCCATGAGAAGAATCATCAGTTAGGCTTTTTATTCCTGTCTTCATCTGAAGCCAACTTCCCTGAGGCTTAATTCAACATTTAGCAGTGCTGGAAACACCAAAGAGAAAGAAAAAAAAGAGTAGCTGCTTTCTGTGATCCTTAAGTGATGAAGATCCTTATGTATTCTGTGCAAGAAGAGGTGCTATATGCTTTCTTTAGTTTTGTTTTTATGTTGTGCTGCTGATAACAAGAAAAGAATACAGGAGTCTGCTATTGGTTCTTGCTTGTGACACTGCTTCTTCACATCGTACTTTTCCCATTTATTCCATATAGATGTTAGAAGTAGGAAGTAAGCCTAATTTTGATTGTTGGTTTTGTTTGGGTTTTTCTTTGTTTTGTTTATTTGTTTGTTTAATTTTAAATGAGAAGTGTAATCTGTAATCCTTAAAATACATCTCTGATTTTCTTCCGTTAGTGCCAAAATGTAAGACCAGTATCTTATAAAAGCTTGCCCAAACTGTCTCTTCTGTTCTTTACTAAATGAGGGAAGAAAAAGACAGTTTATTTAAACAAAAGATAAGATGGATGTATAATAATAACAAACCATAAAAAAACCCTGAAGCTAGTAATGTTCTTTATTTTCATAGGCAATCATTTGATTTAAAGTAATTTTAGGCAAATATTTTTATTCTTGTTCATTGTTGTTTTTGTAAGCTGTAATTCAAGTGTTATGAAATCTAATTATACAAGAAAGATTTGTCTAAATTCAGAGCAAAATCCCAAACATAATAATAATATTGCTATACATCCCCAGCTCAGCTCCTGTGAATATTAGTTCTCTGTTCAAAGACTCTCAATAGGATTCAATTTTGACCTAGATGAAGGTGGCAAAATGTATCATCTTGTAGCGATAAAGCAATATGAGTACAAATGGACTCAATCCAGTTCTGATGTAAGTTGTAAACAATTAAAAGTACATGAGCTACAATGCCCAAAGCTGATAGTTGAGGACATTACTGCACGCTTGGGGTAACTCTGGGAACCAGAAAAACAATTGTTTCACAATAGGACATAAAAGCAACAGAAAATATTTGTCTCCATAGAGTAACGTGCAGTCTTGCAGGGCCGTGTCATGTGGAGGATTTTTCAGTAAGCTGGCATCAGCCTGAGTGATGCATAACGGCAGCAGTGAATGGATTTCTGAATAGATTAGTAGGTGACGTCATGAAAAAAAGGACTATTTATCACCATAATTTAACACAAGATGCAACACAATGGCTTGATGGATGCATTTTATGGTATTCAGCCAATCATAATAATGGATCTATTGACTGAAGTTTTAGATGCCCTTTATATACCCTTCATGGATAAAAAAAGAACAACAAAAACAGAATAAAGGGACTGAGAACATGTCAGAAAAGTCTTGCCAGGAATATTTTCAAAATTCAGGCTTTCTGTGATGCAACCTTTGACCTATAACTTACCCAATTATTTTTTAAATGCCTAAAAATGCTAATTATGCTCAACAAAAATCTAATATTGGAGTAATATTCACTCATCCAGGAAGCAAACATGATTTATTTTTTTTTTTTACCTTCCTTGTCAGCATTGATTGTGAGATTCTTATCATTATAATGTGACGTTTGGTAACTTCAGCAGTGCCAGCTGGATGTTAAAGTAGGACACCACTGTGTTGTGCAGTTTGGGCACTGAGGTAGGAGCAAGGAAGAAGAGGCACTCTCTGCTCTTATGCCTTTAATATTAGACAACTGGTAGGTAAGAATGAAGAGTAGACAGCCAGACCTTGGTGTCTTCCTTCTCGTGAAAATGCTATAACTCCTCATGAGCTCTCTTTGGTCTCTCTTGCTAACTTTTCTTTCAGGGGACTTTTTCACTTTTCTGTTACTGAGTTGTCGAATAGGAGGAAAAATAGTTTCCTGGGAGTTGGAAGATAAAAGTTGCAATTCATTTAGGATGAGAAGGGCTTAGCAGATCCCCAAAGGGAATGGAAAATCTAACTAGCAGAAGATGTCTCCTCAGGGAGGCACTTTGATTCAGGAGAGAAAAAGGGAGCTAAACAGAGGCTCATCCTCCTTGGACCAAAAGTTTAATTTCTTTATGCTTGAAAGCCTTCTAGATTTTCCTCTCAACACAGGCATGTTTGTATCCCTTTCAGGCAAAACACTGAAATGCAAGCTTAATTGCCGAGATCTTGGTTGAATGTTTTGCCTAACGTGAATAGTGTACAAAACCAAGAAACATGTGCACAGTACTTTCAAGTGAAGATAGAAACAGCTTTTGGGATTTCATGTAAAGTAAGAATATGTTTCTGGATAACTCTGGGAATTGATTTAAAATTTAAAATCAGAGCCTATCTCTGATGTATGCCCACAGCATGAAAATTCACCTGATTCCTCATCTCCAGATACTGTGCTTCCACAAAGGGATGATCAAAGAAACAAGTAGGCTAGCAGCTCCATAACTGCTTCCAAGATGGATGAATGGAAGTTTTCTAGACATTGTTGTTTTTATCGTGATTTAACTGTGGTCATTTAATTGAGCTTCATGATACTAGTATGTTTTATCTTCTCTCCTTGTTTTTTTTTTGTTTTTTTTTTTTACTCCATAGGAAAATCTGAAATATCTAAAAATGTCTTTATCTTAGATGCATGCTTTCCATTTCCTTGCTTTTTCTACACTAGAAGTAAAAATTTTTAGCCAGTCTGTGTTGAAGAGATATAAAGGGGAGCTTACAGAGCAACAAAATCTAAAAAGAGTGATGTGTGTGAGAGACGTTAGACTGAAGCTTCATACTTACCTGATAATGACTAGGATCAACCTTGAATAGTTTTACTTTTTCTCTTTTGGGTAGACAGCCCATGGCCAGGAAGACCGGAGAAGAACCCTGAAGTTTTGTTAGCCTCTCTATTTGGAGAACCTGGGAAGCAGGCTGAGAACAAGGAATGCCCATAGGGAGAAATGTCATTTTTTTCACATGACAGAACAGTACAAACCACTTGTTCAGCTGAACCTTAAAAATCTCTCCACTAAGCTGGTGGAACACTGGAAGATGGAACTTCCTATTTAATTTTATATAAACTCTCCTAAAAAATGACTTCAAGCTGACTGGGATTTAATTTTCAGTGCTAACCTTCAATTAATTTGTAACTTTTTTGGCACCAAGTTTGCTGGGAATGGCTGTAATTATGTTGTTTTCTGAACGGTGCATTCATTTAGGCCATACTCTCCAAGACTATTTATACAGCTGGGAAAAAATAATGGTATTTAGGAGGATGGGGGAATGCTAATGGGAAACTTACTGAAAAATTCTGAATTATTGATTTTGAAAAAGTGTCTCATTAGCTCTCCTTTGATATTTTAAACTGAATGTTTAGTCCATAATTTTAAGAGAATTTGGGATAATTTTGTTGTCATCTTCAACAGGAAATGCATGGTCAGCTTGTCTATGGTTCTCTTCTATACATCTTTGAGGCTTGCACAATTATAACTTGCTGCAAAACCCCACGTTGCTCTTTTGTGTGGGGTTTTATAATGATAGTCTTGTTTCTTAATTGATCAGCATAGCAGGGTCCAATTGCTCTTAGAAGAGAATTATTCAGAAATCTAAGAAGATGAGAATATACATAGTAAATACATTACTTTTTTAAAGGAAAAAATGCAATAAAAGCCCTTTAAAAGACTGATGGTTGCACAGTGTGCACAACAAAGTGTATATTTGCCTATATTGTAAAAGAATTCATGTTTTCAAACTAAATAGATTCACTTTTGCTTTTTCTCCCACATTGTAAGTTTAAAAGCTAGTCAGGTTTTTGAGCACTTTTTGTTTGTTTGGCATTAAAGGTGTTCATATGTGTGTGTGTCTTCTTGTCTTTAAACCCAGAGGATGCTCCCTGCTGGTATTTATAGTCTCTTGTTTGAGTGTTTTTCTAGCTGAAGGAACACTTTATGAAGAATTTGGTTGGTATTTCCAGCTGTGTATTTAACATCGTTCTAAGGGCATTAATAGTTGTATGCAGCCTTAAGAATCATTTTCTATTTTCAAGGAAGAGCTATTTTAAATTATTATTTAGTTTTTAGGGTGCCTGCTTTTATGTTTCTGCCCATCCTCATTTCAGAAAGGCCAGGTAGTGATAACCTCAAATTCTTGGTGGAATCTCTGGGCTCCTCTTCACCTGGGAACTCTTACTAGAAATAGGTGGCTTTTACAGTTGCTGACCTGTCTTCATATAGCATGACAGGAGCTACCAGAGGGAGTTTTCAGGATATGGTTCTAATTTGCCCTGGTTTTCTCAAGATAGGTTGGAGTGGTATACAGTTGCCTTAGAGACAAAGTACCTTCCACAAATTTCTAAGGCCACAGCTGTGTGCACACACATTGCAACTGTACAGATATGTCCAGGTTATCAGATGCAAAGGGCAGTTTCTTTGGGTGACCAGCAATAAAAACTGTTTTCTGTAAGGCATAAGAGAGAGGCCAAGTCAGAGTGGATGTCAAGGACACATTTTGAGGATAGCCTCCTTCTATTGAGATGGGAATGCACCTCTGGAGATGGTGTAGTCTAACCCTGGGTGACCTGGAGCAGGTTGCTCAGAACCCTGTCCAGTTGGATTTTGAGTATCTCCAAGGATGAAGATTCCACAGCCTGTCTGGACAACTGGGTGCAGAGTTCAGTCATCTTTGCAGTAAAAGTTTTTTCTTATATTTTAACAGAACTTCCTGTATTCAATTTTGTGCCTCCTGCCTCTTGTCCTGTCACTGGGCACCCTGAGAAGTCTGGTTCCATCTTCTTTACTCCCTTCCTTCAGGTATTTTTACAGACTGATGAGATTCCCCCCTCTCAGCCACCTTTTCTTCAGCTGAGCAGTCCCGGCTCCCTAAGCCTCTCCTGATATGAGAGATGCCTTTCTTGCACCGGGGAGCACAAATATGGGCACAGCACCTCCATGGGTCTCACTGATGTAGAGCAATGTGGGGAGATCACTTCCCTTGACTTGCTGGTGATGTTCTTCCTAATGCAGCCTGGGATACCATTGGGTGTTAGCCAATACTTATATGCCATATGATAGTAATTAGTTCAGTTGGATACTGGACTTGATTATTTTTTATTTCATATTTAGTTTACCATCAGTCAGTCAGAAGCTATTACCATGTATGTGCACAAGTTGATCTCCTGAAGAACACATATGCTTATTTTTAATCCTTTCAAATATTTTATTTTTACTTTCTCAAGTAGCTATAGGAGTAGTGGAATAAAATGAAATCCTGCAGGGGATGAGTCAACAATTTCTCTCTTTTTGTGGCATCTCCACCCATAGATTTATGGCACAAGCATTACTTCCCTTGAAAGAAAAGTTTTTTACTCCCCCTCAGCCTGGAGTTTTGTGGGTTCACATAATTTTGTGCAAGGGTAGAACTGAAATAGAGTGGGCTTGCATCATACTGCTGATGTTCACACTGCTTCTTAAAATTACAGTTTGACTTATTCATATCATTTGTCCACAGAAAGGAATTTCATTGTTTCTAAAACTACAGTAGTCAGATTGAAAAAGCCTGAAAGATTATATTGGTTTGACATATACCTCTTTGTGTGGGGAACATAATTACTTTTGAAAGAAATTGCACCATTTTAAGATGGCTCCTGCTACATGAGTATGAAATCATAGAGGTGTTAAATTTATTATCTGTTTCCCTGATTGAGGAAACTGGCGTTTGAACAGAAACTGCACCATTTGAATAAATATTTGTCACACAGGAGAGTCAGTGTGTAGCGAAAAATGCTTTTCGCACTGTGAATTGTTCAGATTCCTGCTTTTCTTTTTCCTGTATTGCAGACTACTTGTCACATTATAGGAGTGGAAGGGTGACGTTTTGGGCCATTGAACACTGCATTCTCTCCATACCACAATTACAGAGACACCTGTGCTAAATAACATTGTGCTATTCTACTTGGAAAATTACAGGGCTTGGTCCCACTTGAAGATGCACAGATGTACATCGCCTCCCCCTGTAAACAGCCCTTACCTGAGCACCCACACACTCACACCTCCTCCACCTCCTCCACAAGTCAACTCACCCTCTTTCTGGGAGATGCTGCTGACATTATAGCTCACCATCCATTAAATCCCTTGATTAGCAGCAAGGGAATTCCTTCAAGTACTTCTGTTCTTCATGGAACCTGTATTTTTGACTGAAAAAATGTGCACTTTCTCTTTTTGCTGGTCAGGTCTCAGGGTCTGACTGCTTTCCTTTGTAGTTTGTCAGGTTTTACACTACTCTAGTCTCTCTGCCTGTTGTTTCAGGCTGGTACTCAAATTACACATATTCTAGTTATTATTTCCATCATTTAGTATGAATTTTACAGTGATGTTGTTTTTATGCTTCCTTACCCTGCCACATGTGTTAACCATACAGAAACTGTTCTTCTTGTGGAAGAAATTATATACCAAAACTACCCAGTAAAAAGCTTGTTTTATGGCACTTATAAAATTAATGCAAAAAATGTATGGTAAAACTTCATTTTTTTGACATTAATGGCTGGTTATTTAATGTCTTATGCTCTTGTAGTGCCTGGAAAACAGCACTTAGATGTTCAAGTATGATCCTTAGTTCCCACCCAAGGAATCAAAAGGTTAAAGGGTTGTTAAGTGAAGAGGAGGGGGGCAAAGCACACAGGTTAATAACACCTGAAATGAGTGGGAAGTGGGATAAACACCTGGATTTATTTTTTTTTTTTAAGTGTACTGTTTAGTTGATCTTTGTGTGGAGCTGGGATATGGCATTCATTTGTCACTATTAGCTAGGCTGAACAACCTTTCCTTCAGGAAGGCTGCAGCTCCACAGAGGTATTGCAAGACCTCTCTTCTCCCAGGCCAGGATGTAGACATGGGATGCTTTTGCATTGCTTTTGCATTGCTTTTATTCTGCATATGAGCATTTTCTTTGCCCTTTCCTCTCCCACTTAGGCGATGCAACAAGACAGAGCTCACGTGCTGATAATCCTGAGCCATACTTGCAATTGAAATGTCTTTTGACAGAGAGGACAGCCTTACAGAAATCAAGAAGAAACACAGAGGGCTTACAGACATAAATTAATAGTAACATTAACAATAAATGCATTAAAAAATAGTTATTTGGGAGCCTCCATGTAAAGGTGATAATTCAAATACAAGTAACTTACCATTTTATACATCAGGAGACTCCAAGAACACATCATCTTACGTAATGTATGATATTTAGCATGGATTTTGATTACAAAAGCTTTAGGCAGATGTAACACTGAATATTGCTGTCCCTCAGCTGTGGTACAAGGCTCAATGGTGTGCTCGGAGAGGCTTGTTGGTGTGAAGTTTGGAAAATCACAGCCTTGAGAAGAAACACAATGATTTCTTATGTATATCATGCTGAAGCAGTTAACATTTTAGGGTGAATAATTTAGATAGAAAAATTATTTTTTAAAGTGCTATGAATCCTGTTTAACTTATTCCTGAACCTTTAACTCTTCAGTCCATAGGAGCTGACTGGCCTCAGAGGAAGAGAGACAGAGGTACAGAACTTATAATGAATGTATTAGAAAAATTTCTAAGAGACCTTGACATAGCTTGCAGAGATATATATGAAAGTGTCTCACTGGAAATAGAGGGAAAGGGTTTTTATGGAGGTCACAAACTCTATGTCTGGCTTTGCTGGGTGATACGTATTCATTTTTACTTCTGTCATTGTTCCAGGACTAAATATTTCTTGTGTTAAACCTAAGATGAGCTAATTACCACTTAAAAAAGAGCAAGAAACTTTGCAGCACTTCATTTGTGTGAAGCTGGAACAAAAGCCAACTGAACTAGATTAGAGGACAAGTGCAGTCATCAAAGTAGCTTCATGAATGCAATTTAATATGGGAGACTCATCTATACGTAGTATGACTGCATTATCTGTTCATGTGTATACAAGCAAAGGTTTTGTTCCCTGGGTACAACATATCAATCCTTTCAGTTCACTGAGGATCAAGGACTGTTCTCTGACTCCCAGACCAAATGGTGCAAAGTGACTTATATCCCCGCTGATCGTGGGGTTTTTCCTGCAGATCATTCATGGCCACATTACATAGCATCTGACCCTCTGTGCCTATAGCCCGTACTCTCAGTTAAAACAGTATGAAATAATGTCTTTCAACCCACTAAAGCAGCATTTTTATAGCCTGACCCTGAGGACAGCTGTTACCTGTATTGGGGCATAAAATGAGGCCCTGTGGATTGATGCTGCAAAGCCGGTTGAGACAGCTTTGAGGACTGCTTAGGCTTAAAATGGCCAAACAAGGCTTGGTTCACCCAAACTGACTGATGGCAGTGCTCTTTAACTGAGCCTGGAAGGCTTTAAGCACTTGAGTGAACTGGCATATGTGTAGTGTAGACCAACCTGGAACTGGGCCTGAGTTAGGGAGTTTAAGGTATTTAGCACTTTAAAAAGCTTCTCATGAAAACAAATTTTTGATCTCTACTGTGGGTGGCCCTTTCCATGCAGAAAGTCTTTTAACCCTTTCATTTGTAGGTGGTTTTTTTTTTTTTTGGGTACTCAAAGGGGCTCTTTCTCATTCACAGAGAATCAACATGTCTTTTTCTTTTCTCTCTGATGTGGTCATTTCCAAGATACATGCATTTTAAACAAAAGAAAACATAAATACAGGCAAGGCTTGTTGTCTTGCATAAGTGGTTAAATTTGATCACAGAGACAACCGGCTAATGGTTTTAGTGGAATTCATAAAATCTCATAAAATACAAAAGTTGAATTTTGTCATATAATGTGAATTAGTTATAGGAACCAGCACAGCTTCCTTTTCCCCCTGAGTAAATTCTAAACAGTCCTTAGAAAATGAATTACCAGTCTGCAAATCAGGATGACATTTTTCAGCTATAAAACTAAAATTACTTTCAGACCACTTAGCTAAAAAATAAAGAAGAAAAAAAAAAAAAGACAGCAACTTTGTTGTTCTTGTGTTACTGTCAATAATATTGGGTGCTTGGTGGCTCCATTTTTAGCAGTTTGACCTTGTTTAGCTCAACCTGAATCACATCGACAGACCTCCCTTACAATTTCCCCACCCCATCATAGAAAGCGCATAGCCTGCATGAGTGTATCCAGCTGGAGATGTGCCAATAGACGTAATTACATGATGAAACTATTTAACTTTGACTAAAATACTCTCACCAGGTTCTTTCAAACGGTGTGTCTTATATCTTGTTGAAGCAATTTTATATCATGCCTTTAAAGTACAGTAATGGCCACTTGCATTGACAGAATCCTCGTAAAAGAAGAAGACCGAGACCTTGCTCATGAAGTGCTATTGATTTTCTGAGTTCCTGCTAGAGTTGCCAAAGATACAACACTGTTGTTAGGGAGAGAAGATACTTTGGCCTTCAATATCACAGGAGGGTTCCTGTGTAAGCACAGGCGTTGACTGGTTTCAGTGATAAATAATGCATTTTGGTGATAACTGCCCATATTATTTTGTCCGCTTTATATGACTCAGCATTTGCTCTTGCCAAGCATTTATTTAGTGTCACTACTGGCTCCTGAAGTTTGAACTAATTATAAGTGCTAATTGTATTTAAAAGGTCCATTAGCATGATGACAGAAAGCTAAAGTTTCGGTTTATCTTCGACTGTGGTTAGTTTTGGTCTGCAGGAAAACTAAAGACAGCCCCAGCATTACTCACTGCAGTATTTTCAAAGGTATGGCATTGAGAATGAGAGGTAAATATGGTACCTTGTCTATGTATATAGCAAAGGTATCAAGTCTTTTATCTGCTGTATTCAGACAGCAGTTCTGGGAGCTGCCTCGCACTAGTGCACGAGGCGTGGAAATCCTTTGCACAAGTTGGTGTTCCAGGTGACAGAGGAAGCAGAGAGCATCATGCCAAGGGGATTGCTGCCACTTCCTGATGCAGCCAGCCAGGCTGTGGGAGGGGTGGGCACAGCCTTTGCTTGGCACAGCTGAGCTGCCATTCAAAAGAAAGCCAATCACTGCTTGTTCAGGATTGTTGGGTCGATTTGTTTTCCCAGAGAGGGAAAGTCCCAGTTTGGGATTCTGAATCTGAGTCCTTTCTGCTCTGTTTATTGCCTCCAACTTATGACAAATAATACGTGAAAAGTCTATGGTTATCTTTGGCTTATGTACCTTAAATGTTGGTTGTTTTTCTGACAGTTCTTGGTGGTGTAATCTATGCCTAAGCCTTGTCTCATTCATGTCCTTTGTCCACTGCAGTAATTTGTCAGAACTCTCAGTACAATCACACCAACTGATAAGCTGTCTCACCCCCAGACCGTTCAGGAACCATTCACAGAGCTTGGTCCTAAATCTGCAAATCCTAATGGTATCTTCTAAAAGCATAAATTTTTACTTATAGGCATTACAATTAAATCTTAATGGATTGTGCTTTTGTGGCTATTGTATCCAATAGATAATTATTATTTATCAGTAGGGGGAAAAAAGGGCTGGCTAGGAAAATTATAGCTATGATAATTAGTTTTTGATGACATTAACCAATTAATATAATTTTATGTTTTCCATTTTTAGATTTAGGCAAGGTTGTCTTAATTTTCATTTCAATTCCAATGTTGGAATCAGTTTAGTCCTTCTAAAAGGGTTGATAATGAGGGCCCTGGAGAGTGCCATCATCACCAGGCAACAGTGGACACTGAAAAGAAAGCACACACCATCATTTCTCTCTACGTTCCCCACATGTGTCCTTGTTGAGAATTACATGAATTGACTTGAAGCCCTGTTGCCCCCTTCATTTCCACCCTGAGGAGCTCAGAGAGAGGGGAAGAAAAAAAAAAATAAGTGAAAACCCTGAGAAGGGAGTATACTGGAAGCAATATTGCTCACCTGTGTTCCTGACTACACAGAAGTGTCTCCTTAGTGGTTTGAATATGGTGAAGCTTGGACCACAGGGAAGAAGAAAGAACTAACTTCTCTCCATCTCATCTCCAGGGCTGAAGCACTGTGGTGGTCCTGCACTAATGTGCAACATTTGAATCTCTTCCCAGGTGTTGCAGCCACCAGGTGTCTGGGCAGGCAAAGTGGGCTTTATAAAATTATGTTCATAGAATCATAGAATCATAGAATTGGCTGGGTTGGAAGGGACCTCAGAGATCATCGAGTCCAACCCTTGAACCACCGTTGCGGTTGCTAGACCATGGCACTGAGTACCACATCCAGTCTTTTTTTAAATATCTCCAGGGACGGAGAATCCACCACTTCCCTGGGCAGCCCATTCCAATGACGGATCACTCTTTCCGTAAAGAAATTCTTTCTAATATCTAACCTAAACTTCCCCTGGCACAACTTAAGTCCATGCCCTCTTGTCTTGTTCTTTGGCTTTGGTCATTTTCTTCTAGAACTGAAGAAAAAAAGGTATTTATTACCTGATTTAAGAACACCCTGAAATGTAACTGTATTTATAGAAACAGCTTTACTTGGGGTCTATCTGCCTCAGTGTCCTGTTCCCAGTGGTCACTAGTATCATGTGCCTAGGGGACGAGAGTAGTGTGGAGCAAATGTATTGTGGACCTTCCCCAACAGCCTCTAGATTCTTGTGCTTTGGTTCTGTCCTAGAAGAAAGAACTCAGTGGCTCTGTTGGTAGCCATTATTTTGTTTTTCTTCCATTTATTTAAGATCTATAGTGAGTTCTGCAGCATCTCCTTTTTTTTTTTTTTTTTTTTTTTTTTTTGGGTGGGGAAGGGGAGCTGGATCAAAGAATTGCAAGTTTCATTTGATGTCCCCTGCATCTTTTTAAAAGCAGAAGCAAGCAGCTGTTTCCTTTGTACTTTGATGCTGTCTTCATGCCATGCATAGTTTCACAAACCTCCACTACATCCCATCAGCCTAAGCAATCAGCCTATTATCAGGCTGAAGGGCCACAACCAAACAGGGAAGGGTGAGACCTAGGGCTTTGAGGACACTGTTACACACATGTCCACATCCATGTCCATGCACACTCTTTTCCCTCATGCCTGTGATCACTTTACACCAGTGCAAAGTCAGGAAGCAGCTACACAGCACTCATGAGAAGTTGCTTTTGAAGACAGATTGTTGGTTTTGATTGGTTTTGTTTTGTTTTCTTTTTTTTATTTGCGGCAGAGAAGGAATTGCCTGCTTATGCATGAGAAGAATCTGGATGAATGCAGTAACTAGCTATATAGTGTTTTTTATTTCCTTTCAGGCTTAATGTAAAAGGGATGATGTTGGAAAATCAGTATGAATTAGTTTACAGAAAAATGTATCTGAAATATCTCAGAAGGCGGGGACCTTTGTCATCATTTCACTAACTAGAAAAGTATTGTTTCCTCCACTCTTAAGCCCACAGTATGCTTTTCTGTAACAGGTCTTATTCTCTTCACTGAGAGGACACGTACTGTTAAGAAGTTAACAATCATAAGGTATTGGCAGTAGATTACACCTAGGAGAGGTATGATGAGGAAAACTAGGTTTGTCTTTTTAATTGTGGTATTTGTATTGCTTTCCCTTGTCTCAAAAGACTTCCTCTTCTTATTTTCCATGGCTAACAGCATAAAGCAGACATGATCTTTATTATCATGTATATTTGCCATTTGCCAGTAGTTCTTGAAAGCATGTCTCATAAGCAAAACTAGAAACAGATTTACTTTTGACAGCAAATATTTTGGCCCATTTTCTTGCCTGGAGAATGCTTGGAAAGTTTTAGATTAATGGCAATGAATGCAAGAGGAAAAGAAATCAAAGAGCCATTTATTCCCTTAGAAAGAATTGTATATTTTCTCGCCTTTTTGTATTTTATATCTACTTTGGCTGAGAAAATATTTTAAAATGTTTATAAGCACCAACAGTTTTCCTGTTCTTTTAGTCTTTCTTAGATTACTAGGAATGTGTAAACTGTGGGACAGGGCAAAGGGGTGGAGATGATCGTTTAAAAGAAATCCTTTATTCTGAGTAAATCACCTTGTACCACAGAATAGCAAAAAACTGAGTAAATGCTTTTTGAAATTCCAAAGTTCAGTGGCACAAGGAAAGGATGAATTCTCCACTGCTCAGAGTTAGGATAATGCTTCTTTTTGAGATGCACATCCAGCTGAGTGTCCTTGGTGTGCAGAGGTGTCATCTTGAATGAGGGAGGGGAGGGTGTTCTGGCTGTGATGGTTTAATATACTGGACTGTGGTTTTTTTAAGCTTTATGATGTAAAGAGCCTGTGCAATTTTTTTCTTTGATGCTAAAGACTTTTGACTGGGCACCTGCTGCAGCATTTATTGTTCTAATGCCAAATACTCAGATGTAAAAAAAAGATAAATCCTAAATTGATTGAATTTTTCAGTATTAGTGAAATGACTGAAAGTGTCACATAAAATCCTCCATGGCAGTTCTCTCTCCTGTAGAGGAACATCTCTAGAAACCTTTTGGAATCTCCTTCATTCTTGTGGTGTGCATCTGACTACTACTGGGTTTTTCTCTTCCCTACTATATAGATACATAGAGCTATATGCTAAAGTTTTTGAGTTTCAGTAATTAAAATTCCAGTACCATCTTGAGTCATATTATGCTATATTATCCTTTTAACTTTATTGTGATTGATTTGTGTCAACTTTAACTATACTCACTAGGAAGTCAAGAAAAAAAGATCAATTTTTTTTTTAATTTCTCCTCTCTCTTTATCAGCAAGTAACATAAGTAATAGTGATGACATGGCTTCCCTCAACATTTTATATTTTGAAACAGGTGATATATTTTTCAAAAATTCCATTAGAACAACCATGCTTGTTGTTTTTTCTGTTTTGCTGTTTTTCTGTACGTGACACTTGAACCCCTTAAACTTAAGGAAACACACAACACAAATGTTCTCCCTGCACAGAACTTTGCACTGATCTGGACTGAGGACCACTTGCTAGCAAGATGAATCTGTAGTACCATGTCCATTTATGTACTTATTTCTCATACATGGTATCTACTGATCTCATTGGATGGGAATTGCACCTCTGGACAACAGAGATGTACCCCAATAAAAAGACTTGCTTCTGAACTTCTGAGCGTCACCTAGCATCTAGATTTAGAGCTGAAAAATGTAGCTGACTCCTTTCTTTGGGACAAAGAAAATTCACCCTATCTGCTGATGACCTGAAAAATGACAGTATTGGTTTTACTTGCTTACCATCTGCACAATGGGACTTTCTTTCTATCACTGTCTTTCTAGTGACTGTAAAAATCTGTGAGAGTCAGAATCAGGTTCTGTCTCAATAGAGTTCTTCTTTATTAGGCTTGGACTGTGAGGGCTTCTGCAATAGGGAAAATGATGTCCAATGACAAGGGGTAATGGGTACAAGCTGGATCAAAGGAGGTTCCACGTGAATATAAGAAAAAGCTTTTTCACTGTCAGAGTGACAGAGCACTGGAACAAGTTGCCCAGTGAGGTTGTGGAGTCTTCTCTGGAAACTTTAAAAACCTGCCTTGAAACAGCCCTATGAGACCTACAGTAGGTAATCCTGCTCTACTAGGAAGGTTGAACCTCAAAGGTCCCTTCCAGCCCCTAACATTCTGTGAAATAAGTGAAAATAAAATTGGGAGCCACATGGATTTGCCAGAAGTTGAGTACGTTGTGGACAATTCGGAATTCCAGCCCTTCTCCTGTAGGCAGGTCTCCTTGCTGGTACTTTACTAACACACAGCAGCTCACATTGACAGCAGCCTAAAATCTCTGCATCCAAGCAGAAAAGCAGATGGAAACTCAGATACATCACGCAGCTCTGAGAGTAAAATTTTATCCCCACAGTGTATGTCTGGTAAAATACTAATTCAGAATTCACTAGGAAGTAGGTCGAAGTGTCAGACCAGTTATTATCAGTAACCTGTTTCTCATAAAAACATAGCAAAGAAAAAACCATCTTGTTCCTAAGATTTATAGCAACTTGACTCCATATGACAGGTGATTGAAAGCTTCCCTACCATACATATTACACTTTGGGTGGTGACCTCTCAGTATATATCTCCATTTAAGTCCTTCAGTATTGTGCTGAATGAAAGCAGGATGGCCAGATGCTGTAAGCATTTTTTTTTTTTTATTTAATGAAGATCTTTCATGTGGACATTTAGCACAAAGTGCATTCATAAGATTACTTGAGTGCCCTTGAACATGAATCCAAGCATCAAAAAGGATCAAAAATCTCTGCTAAGAAAAAGCAGTACATTAACAAGCTACAGCATTATATGCCTGATGAGCAGGAGCTGATCCCTTTGCCACACGACAGTCATTCAGAATTCTAAGTTCTAGCAAAAAACAAGCAGCTTGCACCTATTTTCCACTGGATTTATTACCCATGTATGTATAGGTTCTAAGCCCTTTTCAGGAATTATTTAAATGTGTTTTACATTGCTTTTCTAAGTAGTTTTGTTTTCCTCTTCTTACTCTTTTATGTGTCCAGAATACTGCTGGACTACACACCCTGACATGGTTGCTCCTCAGCTACCTCAGGTATGCATGCTGTAAAATATGAAGGTTTGAAAAAAGCCAACACCATTGGCTTAGCAGAACACTCACCTAGAGCTAGCATCTAGGTCTGTGATTTTCTTCTGCTCCCTTATCATGTATACTCTTCTTCTTCTTCCCCTCCCAACTTGAAGCCTGCATAGAGCATCAGAAATCTTGATTCTGCACAAGGCAAACTGCTGGACTTGATGTTGGCACAGCTGAGACTCTTGATCTGAGCATCTCTCAGTTTGGAAAACGTGCTCTCCTGTGCCTTCATGGTAGACAGGGAGCCCCCTCTGCCTCTGCCTCTGCCATCTCAGCCTCACATGCCAATAGAGTTTACATTCTGATCTAAACTTTGTGGACTCATATTTAATCTGAAGGACTAAAAAAAGTTTTTGAGGTTTATTTAAAAGCACCTATAAATTCATTCCCTTTTTGTGTGGTCAGCCTATGAGACAAGGGCCTATCTGAACTGAGCAAATTAAGGAAATTCTTAATCGAGGCATAAAAATGCAAGACCCAAATCTTAGAGCAACAAAATTACTGCTTTTAAAACCTTAATCTATTTTACTTCCATTATGGAAGCAAAATGGTAAAGACACAATATAGATTAATTCTATGATTTTTATGGCCATGGCTTTATTGTAAGTTTTTATATGTTATTAGATAAGGAACTTATTTAAATTCTGTGGGCCTCATCTTGTAGTCTTCAGGTAAGTCTCCTTTTGACAACCTCTGCTGTTGAGTGAAAACTACAGCACTGAGCTTTTTAGCTTTGTTGAGACAAATGTACATTCTGCATTTTTGCTTTTGGTCTGGTGTATTTTAAAAGAAAAAGTTGAGCCAAGCAGCCAAGTGATTTGAAAATTAAGATTACAACAACGTTTTGGCTATAATATATTATACTAATTTCAATTTGGACACTCTTCCCTTGGGAAGATTTGGAACTGGAATTGTTCTGGCTAATTCTCTAGCCTGCAATATATAAATTTTATCCTGTTTTCAATGTATGAGATTTTTTCATTCCTGTTATTCTTTGGTCTAATTGTGGCCAATAAGCTGGTCATCAGTTCCACTTCATTACCTGTCTAGCTAAATCTGATGAGATACTTGGGAGCTACACACGTCCTGCTTGGTAGTTTATGATCAGTTATTCTATTTTTTAAATACTTTTTACCTGATGCTTAGAAAACGTAAAATAAAGAAAAAAATGTTTGCATGATTAATAAGGGGAGCAAGTTTTAAGCTATATAAATGAATAAAAGCCGGTAATGCATTTTAAAAGATATTTCTAGTGTGAGAAGAAGACAAAAGGATCTGGATGAGGCAAATTCTGCTGTAAGAGGTGAGCAGTTAATTGCTGAAGTGCTTTTGTTAATGTACACGGTGTATTTCATGTGTTCTTTATCACTTAGCATTATTAGGTATGAATATAGCTTTGGGCGAGCATATGTCCCTTTTTGCCCCAGACTGCAACCATTATTCTGGAAACTTCACTCTATTAAACATCTTTCCATGCCTTTTTTTTTTTTTAATTTTATTTTCTGCTGCCCTGGAAGTGCCTGCAGTAACTCTCGAGTCTGTCTTATGGGGCATCCATAAAAGGAGGGATCGCAGGGACAGCTGTTCTGACTTAGCTCAAGGTTGGTTACATGAGCAATACAAAAGAATGAATAAAAAGTAGAGCAGGAACAGTGTAATGCCTCCTATTTACAGTGTGCAGTATTAAAGGTTTTCTGACATGAAAGTTGTGGATTTGTCCAAGCCTCTCTGAGCCCATTTAGACTGCATCCCATGGGAAGGAGTTCCATGGATTGGTCACACACACACAGGGGAGGGTGTACACCTATGCTAATTTTCCTCCCCTGCCTACTTATTTACATGCACACCTCTGTCTATGAGGAGAAACAGTAAGCCATCATTCCCTGTTATTCTCATCCTTCCCTTTTAATCTTTGTTGTTTCTTTTATATTCTCTTGATGTGGGGTGACATTGCTGTAGATGATGTTCAAAATGTGGGCGCACAATGGGTTTAGCATCATGGAGATGTTTTCAGGTTTTTTCTGTGATGGATGTTGAGCACTGAGATTATGTTTTCCATGGTTTTTGCGGTGGATTCAACACCTCCATAGATATTATTTTGTACTTATCAGCACTGTCATCTGATCTTTGGCTGTCCTGTTACTTGTTACTGTGGGAAAATACCAAGTACAAATGGGAAGTCAACACATAAAGGGTGTTAAACTTTGGTATTGTAGTTAGATATTTAGTATCTGTTATAATCCAAACTCCATCCCACCATTTTTCATCATATTCTGCCTGCTGGCATGAATAAGCACCACCACTGATGGATTCAGTGAATTTTAACATTGTTATCATTTAATGAACTGCTTTGATTAAAATATGTTGTCCAACAGACCACTATCTTAAAAAAAAAAAGACTCCCAAGCTTTTTTTTTTTTTTTTTTTTTTAATCATCCATGTATTTTAGTGTTTTTCTGCAAAGGTACAGGACTCCTTAAGTCCTGAATTTCAAGTACTTTGTAATGTGCTGTTGATAACAATCGAAACCATTTTTCATTCTATTGTTGCTTGTTATTATAGTTTTTGTTATGCTTATAGATTGGCAAGTGAAAGCCTCTCTTTGTATCCCTTTTCCCCAATTTTCACCTGTTTTTTCTTAAGATTATGTTAATGTTTATCTTTTTATTTTAGATTTTATAAAGCAGGCAGTGATTTTTTTTTGCCAAGCAGGAGAGAATTACTGGGTTTCTATTTTTCCCAGAATCAATGAAAAATTTCCTGCAAGAAAAAAATGAGTTGTCTAGGGGAAAAAAAAATCTTGCTAAGCAAAATTCTGCACCTCTCCTTCCTACTAGGCATGCTATAGTAAACTGCATGTTGGATGCTTTCTCTACTAATTTCTGTTATTTTTTATCCTATAGAGAGACTTATATCTTACAGCATTCACCCAGAGTTTATAAGAATGCTGAGTTGTCATGCAGGAGTTTTACCTCACACTAGGGACATATTAGTTGATAACATCTACCTTGTTCAGATTTATTGCTCTAGCATATTTCATGCTAAAAATATTTTTTTACCATCTGCTAAGATTAGCACTCTAGTGGTAATAAATTTACTTACCCTGTTACTGTGGTGTAGTTTGCAACCGTCTTACACTTTATTCAGCCTAATTGAGAATAGGATAAGATAAATGATGCACTTTGAATTTCTCTCTCAGATGTACCATTGTTCATTACTTCAACAAGGGATGAGCACATCTGATTGTAATTTCAATTGTTAAGGAAAACAAAAGTTTCCATGGTGAAAATATGGTACCAACAGCTGTAATTGTCTAAGGGTTACTTGTGAAAATCTCAATATTGTTTTAGTAATAAATGCGGAATTGTTTTTCATTTACACACTTGTTTATCCTCAAACCCTAATGGAAAAGGGGTGAAGTCAGAAAACATGCTCAGGAATTCATGCGCAGCACGGAATACAAGATCAGAGCTTTGAATGTCTGTGCTTAAAGAAATACATGCATATTAAAATAAAGAATATTTAAGTAGTGATTACTGTTGCAAAATCCCCACCCAATGAAACAACAGTTTGTGCCACTTTATTAATTTTGATTGGATTAGACAGTGTTTATAACACAGTAAATTTTGGATTTGCTTCTAGACACTAGCAGGATGTAAACAGTGCTGACATCTGTGGCATTTGCCTTGCAAATTCTTTAAACAGCAGCATCTTTGTAAAAGTTATTTTTTTCCTTAATATTGTATCATTTAAAGGACTAAAGAAAACTACAGGAGTTGAAGGTAGTGACTACCTGATAGCAGGCAAATAATATGGGAAGAAACAAGTAGCTGTACGCCACCCTATGTGCCTAGTTTTTCTGTCAGTTTAATTTGTGTTCTCGTTATTTTACTTTTTAAAGTTTATAAATATTTCTATTTTGTGGTCCACAAGCAGACAGCAATACTTTCTTTTATGGCATGTACAAATATAGTCTGTAAATTACATTCTTTGCTTCAGAGGTTGCTGTGAGTTTAGGATAAACAAACGTATTAGCACATAAAGTGCTTACAACAGGAGATACTGACTATGCAATGGAAATAAGTGAAAACAGGAGAGAAATTATGTAATGCTAAGCCTTTTTCTTAGATACGAGTGTGATTTTTGTTTTGGCAATTTCTGTTTTTAATATTATGCCAGGATATGATGTAAGTTCATATCCTGTTTTATTCATTCATGAAATTAATTCATTTGACTCACTTGTATAAATAAAGTAACCAAGTCTCAGTCCATAAGTAATCCACAAATCTGTCTTTTTCTTTCAATGCATTGGAGTATCTTCGAGATTATGCAGAAATGGAAGTCTCACTGGTATAGTCTTTTTTGGGGACATTGTTACTTGCAAAGCCTTTTTTGTCCTTTGAGTAAAATCATATGGGTATGGAGGTCTGTAGTGTTTTCATCTCTTATTTCATAATAAATTCTGTGACTGATGAACAGGTTCTTATTGTGCTTACCCTTACTTTTGGAAAGCTCCTTAGTTTCAGTCAGCATTTTGCCTAAGATGGGAAAGGTTATCAAGAGTGTCCCAGCCCTGGCTGGTATTTTCACAGCTAAGTTTTAAAATACTGAAATCAGGAGGTTTGGTATGGAAGAGCTGACACCACCTAAAGAAAATGACTCTGAATGGCTGTACTCTACCATTCCATTGCCACAGTTACTGTGCTGCTGTTATCCATTCCTAGTGTCTGTTACAGAAATTGTTATTGTATCCAAAACAATTGCTGTTATTAACAGGTTAAGCTGCTGGGATGTTAAAATAAAGGCTGCCCAGCTTTAGTGCATTTTGTTGTAATCATCTCCCAGATGCCTTGTCGGAAATCAATTCAAGTTCAAAACTGGCTAGAATTGGGAGGTCAAGGCTTCTGCAGACTAAATATTTTATCTTCTGCTCATGTCTGGAGCTTTTAAAGATGTGTATTGGGGGCTCTTTTCTCATATCCCATCTGGACAAAGATGATTGGCTTTGCCATTTTGCCCAGGTTAGGACAAGGTTAAAATCAATTATAATCAATTATTAAGAGTCTTCTGTGGCTGCAAAGCTTAAAAGGGGATTTAAGAAGTTGCTCAGTTCTGAAACAAGAATATCTTAGTTCCTTGTGGAGATGTCATTATTCTGGGATGTCAGATGTAAATCTTATCTGCACCAGTAATAAATACACAGAATTCCTTCATCTTCTGCTTGTCCTGTGTGCTTTGGAACAAAGAGCAATACCTACAAGAGAAGCCAGAGGTGTAATGAGGACAGTTGCGTTGTGTTGAAAAATCTACTTGTCATTTGCACGCAGCTAAATGAGAGTGAGCTACTTACAATTTGGTGAAGTCAGGTGTTTTTTCCTCAGAAATGTATTCATCTTACTCCAGTTTTTAGAATTCAAATGCACATTTTCTCGTATGTTTGGGGGACTACATGCTTTAATCTTAAAATGCAATAGTATTTATGTATTATGATTCACTCTGTCTGCCTGATGTGCTTGAATATTCAAGACTGTTGCCTCTCTCTGGGAATGAATCAGTCATTTTATTTGAAATAACTTTTGATGTTAGGCACCATTTTCCCCATACAAATCATACTCAGCATTATTCTCGCAGCTTTCTAGTGAATGAGTGAACGTATCTCTTTGTCTCTTATTACCATTGTGTTGGTGCTTTAGAACATAATATTTATACTTCCAATTTATATTTAAGAAAATAAAGAATTAAGACTTGGAGCCTGAATTTTGGAGGAAGACTGGGCCTCTTGTAAAGTCAGGGAGGGAGGAAAGATGCTCTGCTGGAAGACCTTCATGCTGGAAATGTGGATTTACCTGTTTAATTCTTAATTAATTTATCTTAAGAAAACTATCAGAGTCATGGTAGTCAGTATCTCCAGTTGCCTATTTTTAATATTGGCATAGTTTTGCTCACATTTGTTTTGGTGAGTGAGGTGTATGGTTGTGCATATCATACAATATAATACAATATAATGTAATGAAATATATGAAAAAACCTGATACTTAATTAACCTGGTGTGGGACCCACACAATTTATGTGTTATGTCATGACTGATTTTATCCTTTTTTGTCAGGTCCAAGTCCATAGAGAACATAAACAGCAGAGCTTAATTTGGATATCAGAAGGCTTTGGTTCTGAGCTGGTTACTACACCAGCAGAATTGACTGGGATTTGTAAAACAGATTGGGATCTTCAAAACATGAATCTTTAAAACTTTTTTGAGTGTCAGACATTTTCTCTGTTACTTTGCTTTTCCTCGGCATCAGCATTTCATGCTTGGAGACAAGTGATGGTAGACTTGCTGAAAAACTTCAGTGAAGGATGTTCTTGCATAGCTTATGGCATGAGGTCTCAGGAGGGCTCTGGTTCTTACAGAATTTCCACATTGCTGCCAGAAGCAAAGCTGACCTGATTCTCCTCTCTGTGCATTTTGAAAAATGTCATATATTTCAGTTGTCATTGGTGCATGTGTTCCTGAATCTGGAATATTTTAAGAGGTATCAGACTCTGGCATAAAGATCTGCTTCAACAATGAAACTACATTAGCCACTTGTTGACACGATATAAAACACTTCAGATTTTGATATTCTGAATATGGGAATAATACCAAGTAACTGTAGGATTATAAAAATACAGACAAACAAAACATTCTAAACATTTCCATGAGCATAGGAACTGAGAAATATTTCCTTAAAATGGTAATTTTTGTCATTATGCTATAGTTGCACAAAAACTGTGAGCAGGCAATTTGAAAAATATATGTAAGGACACTGCCCTTAAAAATAGATATCTAATGAAAATGAAGAAAAGCATAATAAATTAGAGTTGGTTTTCTTTCTTTGTATGGCATCTCCACATGGAATCCCTGACTGACTATTTCACTATTTCATGTCACCCACCTCCAATCATTTATAGATTTGTTATCAGAATAGTGTAGCTGTTTCTTGAAATACCATAACAAACCATATAGCTTGAATATTTCTGTGCACACTTGTGGCCAGAAAAGAAATGTGTCTGAGTGTAACTGGAAGATGTTAATATCCATTAACAGAGTAATACTGGCCCACTGTAGTAGCTCTATATTTTTTCTACTTGTTTTCTATACAAACTTCTCAGTCCAAGGGTGGAGTTAAAGCATCTTTTCTACAGCTGACAGGGAGGAAGCTTCATTCTGACACTGGAAAGCTAAGCATGGAGTAGTTTTTAGCTTTGCTAAAGGCATGTGTATGTCGAAGTCTTCCATAAATGTACAAAAGGTTAAGTGGAGAGGGTAAGGGAAACCTTTTCCTTTTTGAACATGCTTTCTTTGTCCCCTTCAACATAGCTGGAGGATTGATTATATATATCCTGTCTCCTGTCTCCTATCACTATGTGATAGGAGATCATTGTTCGGTTCAGAGATGTACCCATAGTGAGAAGACTTGCATCATGAGCCTTCGCTCCAAACACTGTCCTGCTTGTGGTTCCATATATGATGCCAAAAGCATGTTAAAAAAGCATCCAACAACAATAGAGGTACAGAATTCTCAGTCTCTTGGGACAGCCCGTATTTGTGGTTTTTAAAGGGTACATGAAAGACTTGGAATTGAAAGTTTATCTTACTACATTTACATTGTGATTTATAAGACTGCAAAAAACATTACAATAGGAGTTTATGTACTATTGATATTTGCAAAATCCAGTTATTAATAGCTTAGAAAGTGAATCAGGCTCCTTTCTTATCCTAGTAATTTATTTCACATACAGGATTATATCTCTTCTCAATTTAATTTTCATTTGATAAAACAAGAAGTATGAAATAGAATTTGCAGTAAGTCTATGCTTGGCTGTGCAACAACTATGTGCTAAAATTCATCAATAGGCCCTTCCTTTTCAGGGAACACCACTAAAACTGACACGTTTCAGTGGCCTTCTGGACTGCTGGTACGTAGGAAAGGTGAGGTGCATAAAGAATGAATGTTCTTGGCTAGTATTTGAAAGTACAATGTTTTGATTGGAGGCAGGAACCCCATTTCCTTTTCCTTGGAGGGTTCAGGGGAGCCTATCGTTTGGCTAATGAGACACATGGCACTGTATGCCTGAATAGTTTGGAGAGAGATGAAAAGTTCCTATTTATCCTGCCCAGTGAAAATACAAGCCCAGAGACCGCACGTGTTTTTAATTTCAATGCACTTTTATTTCACGTATTTAGATGGATAGAGGCATCAAGCCAGAGTTTCCCCAACAACAACAAAGGTCTTACACTGTCCAAACAGACTGCATTCCTGAACTCACTGGTCACGCTACCTAAAAAGGTTTAAAGATTTCAGCATGGTCTGTTTAAACAAAATAGCTGTATTACTCATTTCAACCTTGCACATAGGCACCAATGTTTATATTGTTGAAGTTAACTTTTAAAGCAAGGATACAATGTTGGTGGAAAGCTTAGGCCCTGCACTTCTTCAGAAAATGAGGGTTGTTTACCATACTAGGGACCAAGAAAATGAACCAAGTTCCTTATCATACCATTTACAAATGCCATGGTTGGGAAACATAAACATTTTCTCTTTCAATTTCCCTTCTCTTTTTTCCCTTTACGCTTCATTGATCACTGCTGATTTTTGTTATTTAGAGCAATGCTGGGCACACTCATTAATGAGTCCAAGACAAACCTGTCTGCTTTCATTGGGGACCCAAACCAGAATTCTGGGAGAAGTTCATGAACTCTTCAAGAAAGCAGGGAGCCTATTTCAGGAACCGTGGAGCTGAAACCCTGTTTGTGCTGTGTTTTGCTGTGAAACTAGGTAGTGTCTAGCAAAGAATGAATGGTTGAAGCCCCAGCATTTGTGATTTGTATGGTTTTTGCAAAACTCTCATTAGAAAGTGCTGCAAAGCTTTTGTAATCACAGATAATGTTTCTGGGCCTTTCCTTCTGGCACTCTAAGATCTACTTCTGATTCACATTTGCAGCCCTGTGTGAACTAAGACTGAGGATCTGCAGAGAGTGGGGTCCTCTTAGGTGGGAATTTCCACTTCCCTTGATGTCTGGAGGGAACTGGAGTGGTTTAGCTGGGTACTTTTTTCGCTTGGAAATAATACAAGTGAGCATGGAAGATAGGGTAGCTTCTTGCCTGTAAACCATACAAGAAACTATCAGTTTATTGGGAAAAGGAGTACTTTTCTTGATTTTCCTTACAAAAACAAAACAACAACAACAACAACAACAACAAACCCACCAAAACCAAAAACCAAACTTAGAATCTTAAACGTAAAATCTGTTTCCTTTCCTTTCCACCCCTCTCATGTGGGCATGCTGGCTTAGTAGTCCAGGGTTACTCGTGCATGCTGGTCTATTGGCGTTGAATATTTAGTAGAGGCATAAAGGAGCCAAGTCTTTTTGTCTTTGGGAAAACAACTCTGACTTTATAGAGATTTGCATAGATTTTGTAAACACATGTTAGATTAAGAGGATGTATTATCATCCCAGTTGCTTAGATATTGAGCCTGTGAACTTCAGCACAAGAATAATTCATGAACAATTTAATCTATTTTCTGTAAAAATACTTTTAATGAATCTTGGGATTCAGTAAGACCAGAGCTCTGAGTGCAACTCTTTTAAAAACTACTATTGTAATAATTTGTATTGACATAGTATTTCACGTCAGCAACTTTCACAGTAGGCTATTAAGTGGTCTCACAACATGCAGGGTAGGTAGGAGAGTGAGGTACTGAATACTAGATCAAGTGATAAATAAAAAGTGATCAATACCTCTTGGTACTGGAGTGGGGATAGTAGAAAGCAGCTTGCAGATTGTATTCTGCACTTGTATGGATGAATGGATCAGGAGTCATCCCAGTGAAGGCCAGGCTGTTGTATTGTCATGGCAAGTCATCCTGAGCCAGTGTTACCAGCATGGCAGAGAAACAACAGTGGATTTGGAGAGATAACCTGGAAGAAGTTCTTCCATGCACCAGCTTTGCACACCTCTGGACTCTGATTACTACAGGTCTTTGAGTGGGAGAAATCTGCAGGAACTGCATCAGCTCATATCCCATGATGATGCCCTTCAGTTCCTGTCAGATCATTAAGTCTGTCTTGGGGAAACATCCTGAGCCTTAACAGTGAGGATGATTTACCCTTCTACAGCTGGTACACGGGAATCATGTGGACTGAAAGAACCATAGAAAGGATAAACTATTTTCCCATGAGAGTCTCTGTATGAATATGGAGTGCTTGGTTCTGTGCATGTGCAGCCCTCATGCATACTTTTGCACATATTTTCTCAAGCTGAAGTTGTGTCCTCAAGTACTGTTTTTTTTTAAATTTTAATTTATGGGTTCAGGAAGGTGGAAATCATGAAATAGATAGAGAAAGAAAAGTGATGGAAGAAAAAGAGAAGAAAGCCCACTGATGGTATCAGGAATAAAACAGGGAGGAAATTCTGTCACTTCCCTATCTGCATGGTCCCAGCAAAACAAGAAGGAGCAGAAAGCAAACCTTTCTGTAACAGTCACCTGGCCCCCTGTCTCACAGGATTTACATGGATTTGTCTCACATGTCACTCTCTACTGTGGTCACCATCCTTTCCCTATCTGAGTTCTTACCTTTGTCTTTGAATAGTCATTACGTTTCTGTGTCTTGTAGCCTTTTCCTTCCCCAGGCATTTGGCAGGTAGTTTTATTTTTGATCAAAGGACTGAGTAGCACAGCTCAGTTGTGTTTTGTAGCGGGAAGGAGCCCTTCTTGCTCCTAGGGCTGATCCTGAGGCCTCGGGGCTTAGCCCATTCCTGGACGATGTCCTAGGGCTGTTCCTGGGGCTCCAGGATCTACCTCTTCTTGCCTGCTCCTGGGGCTCCTTGAGCTGTGGGCTTCTCAATCCTCACTGAAGAGTGAGAGCTGTCTCTGTGGGTGTCAGCTGCTCTCTTATTGGCCCCCTGCTCCTGCACATGCTCAGGAGTGAGGCCAGACACAGGTGAACCCACACCCACTCATCAATAACTCAGGGCACCTGGTCCTATCTCACTACATTTCCCCCCCCCCCCCCCTTTTTTTTTTTTTTTTTTTTTTTTTTTTTACACAGACATTTACATAGTACACAAACATTTACATAGACATTTACATATTTACATAGCACGATTTTTTATACACAAGAATACACTTACAGGATTTTTCTTCGGGCCCCGCAGGACACTCAACTAAGAGCATCGAGGAGGCGCCGAGAGGTTAGAGGATTTTTACACAAAAATATAACTTACAAGATTTAAACATATAACTTACATATAACATATAACTTATTTTACATATATTTTTAGGGAGAATTCTCAACCCTTACACGTATTTTGGGGAGAATTCTCAACCTTCTTTCTTTCAACCTTCTTTAAGGGGAATTAAGCATACCCATATATTCGCTCGATGTCAGCCCCTTTCTGGCAAAGTCTCCGCAAGCTGTCTGAGCACTCTTTACAAAGTCTCTGCAAATTGTCCCAGGCACTTGCCCTCTATTCCGGGGTTTCTTTCCTCATGGGCCTCGGGATTTAACCCTTCCTCATGGGATTTCCCTCTGCTCAAGGGCTTAGCCTAGGCATATTTCACAAAGTCTCTGCAAGTTGTACCAGGCACTTTTCACAGAGTCTCTGCAAGTTGTTCTTCTAGTTATTATTCTCCCTCCTGTATCTGCTCTTCTGGCTTGGTTTCCCTCTGTTCCAGGGTTTCTTTCCTCATGGGCCTCGGGATTTAACCCTTCCTCATGGGATTTTCCCCTCTGCTCTGGGGTTTCCTGTCCAGAGAGCTTGTTGATCATACCTTACAGGGAGAACGTTCTTGCAGTTTCTGTGCCAGCTAGGTTTTCTGCAGGCTGCCCGCATTCTCCACCAAATGTAGCGGGAAGGAGCCCTTCTTGCTCCTAGGGCTGATCCTGAGGCCTCGGGGCTTAGCCCATTCCTGGACGATGTCCTAGGGCTGTTCCTGGGGCTCCAGGATCTACCTCTTCTTGCCTGCTCCTGGGGCTCCTTGAGCTGTGGGCTTCTCAATCCCCACTGAAGAGTGAGAGCTGTCTCTGTGGGTGTCAGCTGCTCTCTTATTGGCCCCCTGCTCCTGCACATGCTCAGGAGTGAGGCCAGACACAGGTGAACCCACACCCACTCATCAATAACTCAGGGCACCTGGTCCTATCTCACTACAGTGTTTCCTCATTATTTTTCAGCAGGGACCAGCAGCCTGTATTAGCTCAGCATCAAGTCACAGAGAAGCTCCACCTCGAGGGAGTATGGGTGACATGGCCTCTCTTGCACCCAAAGAATGCTCTGACCAAACATCACTGCATGGGGCAGATGAGGCTTTGCCTGGACTTTCCTTTTTCTCTTTTCCAGTAGTTTGAAAAACATTTTAGGATTTTCCATTGGAGCTGATGACTTTCAAGAAACAAGGGATTTGGACAAAGATGACAATGTTTCCAGGGATATTTCTCACACTTAGCCCAAGTCTAGGCAACAAACTCCAACTATGTCTCCATCACACTCCCAGCTTTCCCTGTCAGCAGTTCTGTTGCTTTCTTCCTGTAAAATACTTGTATGTCACATAAGTGGTTAAGTTCAGAGCAAGATCAAGGATTTATTTTTAAGGTTATTTTGGTGTCTGCAAATGAAGATGGTTAGATGAGAGGTATTAAAAAATGAACGAGCACCTAATTACTGTTGATTTCAGAGTAAGCTAGGCATTTCTGAAAATCACAAGAGGCTCCAGGAGGCTACCTTTCTCCTGAGTCCCATGGTGTAGCATTGCCTATTGTTTTGGTATCTCTGAAGGCATAATCAGAAGAGAAAGCTACCATAAGGACGTAGAGCGAGCTTAGGCACTATGAATCTGGGTGATGCAGATCTTGAATGTAAATCTGCTTCCAAAGGAATTTTCAAGGTTCAGTCACAGTTTGATCTGTAACTCTTGTACTCTTTGTGATGTAGCTATTTCAATTTCATTAATTAGACCAATAGTCATTCCTCTTCCTGCAGGAAAATAAATAAGCAAAAATAAACCATCAAACCTTCTGCTGCACAGAAGACCTGGCTATTTAAAATACTCACAAAATCATACTGGGTAGAAAGTAATTGCATTACATGAAAGTGATATGCACAGTCTTTCAACAAGTTTCTTTGTGTTCATGTAAATGTTTTAAATAAGTTTATTAATAGTCCTTTCTCTCTACTCAAATCTTTCTCCCAACTCTGTTAATCTATGTGAATGCGTTCTTCATGGTATTTGTTATAGGTCAGCAACCTTCTATGAAATTTTTTGGGTATTGGGTACCCAGAGACCAATCAGTCTCCAGGTTTCTGGAGTGTGCACACAACAGAAGTTTTATTGTGTTTAGTATTTCCTTATTTTTCTACATTTGAGGGAATTAAATTTCACAGCACAGAAAGAAAATTGTTTCATTTGAATTTACAATCATATTCAGGTTGAAACTATACCCTGCATTTTCAGCTACATCAATGTGGATATCTGAAACAACATCCTTAATCACAAGATCATAAACTGCATATATATGCAAAGCCTTGCATCAGTGCTTAAACCAGAGAAACATTTTGGTTGTAAAAGACCTTTAAGATCAAGTCCACCTATTAACCCAACACTACCAAGTAAAACAATAAATCATGTCCTAATACCAAGTGTTTGTCACAAGTTAAGAAGAACAGAGGGATCTGAGATAATGATCTATTCACAAGAGAATGGACAACAATGAAAGAGCCAGATAACTGGCTTGGGCAGCAAAAATGGGAGTGATGCCTCTCAAGTGCATGAAGACAGGATACCAAAACAGAGGGCTGGCAGCTATATGTATGGTCAGTGGAGTTCCCCAACTAAGAATTTATGGAAAGATAATATCTCTTTAAAATTGTAACTACCCATTTGTACATGGAATGGATTTCATCATCATGTAAATAAGGATATAAAATGTGCAGAGTTCTTTACCAAACTCACTGACCAAATCTGTTATCTTTCATTGAGATATGTGGTCTGGACTATGTAGCTGACCATCACTGCAATGGCTGCTGGGCCCATTTTATTTTTCATATCCTAAAGATTAATAAGGCTGGTGCTAAATGACATTGACTTGAGCGTGATGCTAGCCATGAGAGTCTGGTGGCATGTCTTAAACAACTGGGCTGACTATAGAGGTGTGAACATCTCTTCAGTCATGTCCTCTGACACAATTTTCATCACCAGAGTTGGAGCAGTTTGTGAAGTCTGACATATTGCAGCTTCCTTCCACCATCTGCAGTGCTGCTATATGAGAAACAGATCTTTCACTCTGACCTAAATATTCTCTAACAATACCTTCAGGCAGTTTCTCCTGAGGACCCAGAACTGCGTCTCCGTAACTACAGACTCTGTCCGTCAAAGACAAGCACTTCTTTCATCTTTTTTCTCCCCACTCCTCACCTTCATGTGCAGGTGATTGAGTCCTCCTGTAACTGAGTTTGCTTTGATTCAACAACAGCATGACAATGTCGACACAGCTGACTTGTACTGTAGCACTATGTTTTTTCTAGGCACAGTATTTCCCCTGTAATAATAGATTTACTAGAAACAAAGTTGAAGAATAGAACAGTAAATAATATATTCTTATAGTTCTTCTTTAAATGAAATCATAGGAAATTTGGAAGAATCTATGGACATTGTATCCATTCTATTCATGCACTCTAGTGCTGATATGGCTACTAAATATAGATTTTTCTTAATATTTCTGTGTGGACAGTTGTACTTATTGTTAAATAATAGTCATGTTGGCATTCGGTTCCTGATAAATCTTCATAAATGTGCCTTTTTATTTCTTTTATGCTTTTGTTGGTTTTCTTGTTTAGTTTTTGTTTGTTTGTTGTATTTTGGTTTTACTGACGGACTTTCAATGGCATTTACATCTCAGGAGGAGCTAAAAATGTCCAATCAATTTTTTGAATAAGTTTCAAGAGAAGGACCATGTTGTTGTTGACTGGAGGATATCTCTCTTTGAATTCTTAGGGATGATGAAGCCAGTAATAACAGCCACATGCTTCAATGTCAGAGTCTCCATCCTGACCCACAGAAATACCCTTAATTCCCATTTTTGGCTGCTGCTGACTTCCCTTACTACTTTCATTACCATCTCATTGTGGTTGGTTTTATACATCTTCAGCCAGGAAGTATATTGCTTGAATGTCACCTTTAGCTTCCTGACAGCACTGTCCCAGACTGCACTGATCATATTTACATTGATTAATATGTTGTGCTGAATAATGAACAATAAAAAAAAAAAACTTTGTATAAGTGGATTTCATCTGCAAATGGCAGTGCCTCACCTTAGACTTTTAGACCTAATGCCGTTATCAGTGCACCAAGCCGTTCCTCCTGTTACACTTGGTAGAATAGTCCTGAGTAAAGTTACTTGATCTGAAACCAGCACGTCATGCAACACAGTCCAGATTTTGGTTTTAAATCAGGATTGGTGCTGGAGGAAAGTTCAACATGAGGACAGACTGTTGGTGGAACAGGTCTAAGGTGATATCAGATAAAACTGTTGTAGAGAGTTTTATGTTGCTGTAGTTCCTTCTTTCTCCATGGAGATACTATAGTTAGCATTGTCTTCTGCTCAGTGTAAAGATTATGATGTCCCTGTCCCTTTTCTATCCAGAGTTACCAAAAGCAAGTGGTCAACCCTGCAAGATTTATGGATCTTCTCTATCCTGATGTTTAAACTGTATATGTAGTCAGAAGGTACCTAGTGAAAACTAGGATATTTTTAATATTCTAATTTTTACTCTGCATGAAATGAAAGGGAATTGTGTCCAATTTGCTAACCTCTGTTCCTAGGTGCATATTTTGACTGATAATACTCTATATAATCTGTAGCTAGCTCCCTCCAAGTAGCATTGGGCATTTTATCTGAAACAAAATTTATATATGAAGCTGTCACTGAGGCAAATGAATAGTCTATTAAGATGTATATCTATATCTATTACGATGTAACTTGTATCTAACAGCTCCATTGCACACATGTGACCCCATATTGAGTTCTGATCACTTATTTGGCTATCAAAAGGCCTAAATGGATCTGTAAGCAATAGGCTGTCCTGAAAAATTTTCTTTAGATTCAGTTTCAGTTTCTTTTTAGATTCAGAGTCATTGTGAGGTCACAGCAGAGGGATGGGGTTGGGCACCCAGCCAGTCCCTGGGCAGGCAGTGGGGGATGTGCCTCCAAACCTTTACTGAACAGGAGGGTCTGTAAACTCACAAATGGAGCATTTTTCTGGGGTAGAGGACACTGGACCTGCTGCTAACAGTCTGGGAGAAAGGCAAGTCTTTTCTCATCTCACTGTTCCTATATTTTAAACACACTTTGGAAGTGTTCTGGGATCTGCCAGAAGGAGGTATTGTTATTAAAGGTTTACAGGTGAAACTATCTGTCTTGATTTTTGTCTTTATCCACTGGGGTGGACAAATCGAATCTTTTGTCTCATTTGCAGGAGGGAAGTCTCGTTTACTAAATTTCACAACAGTAGGCTGAGGAAATTATCTCCCTCTTTCTGCTGTGTCTGGGATTCTGCCCTAGTTGATCCCAGTGTGATACCAGCAAAGGGTAACAATTTCAGCTCTGCCCTGCTGCAGTGCCCTCCTCCCTGGTAAAAATTTCTTCCAAAAAGTTGTGCTCTTTTAAAATTTTCATGTTTGCGTGCTCCATGAGAAGTATGTGGCAGTCCCTTAGTTGCATAAATTTGAAGAAAATAGTTCCCTTAAAAAAAAAGGTAATAAAAGAATTCTAAACACAGTACCTGTGGAACTATTACATGCTATTTGTTTGGATCTGATGGGAACAGGGATCCAGGGCATTAGAAATCATGGCAGGGTGTGAAAATCATCCCTTCTTGCCAGATGATAATATGCGCTCTTTCCATATCAAATTATTTAAAACCTTGCAAACTTTTCCACACAGCCACAACTACATTTTTGACCACATTGTGTGCTGCATTTCAAATAATTTGTGTGAGTGATGCAAGCCCCCATTTCCAATTCAAAATTACAGGAGTTTTAACAAAACAGCAGTCCCTTCGTAGGTCATAATAGTGTTCATTGGTAATCTTGTTCCTATGCATTTCATCATGGCCATGAAGTCTGGACCAATTATAATTTCCTCATACTGTAGCTTCTAAAGTATTTTTATTTTCTTTGTTACTGTGTAGTTCCTTAAACAGTTTTCAACCTTCCAGTACCAGGATTACTATTGACAATTTCATTAGAACTATAATTCCACTGCCCGTATGCTTCCAGGGAGAACCATCATGGTCCGTAGTCACAGCCTGTCCACCTCAGGTATAATTATACTACTGCTTCCTTGGGTTCACTCCCCCCTCCAGTTCTGAGGAGCCAGAATTGCCAGTTTTTGTGAAATGAGTTTAGCCCTGTATTACACTGGCTTTGAGACTTCTTGGAGAATTATAAAACCATCAGCTGCCTCCTGACCATATGCATTCCTGGAAAAAATTTTAATGTATGGACATAATAAGTTTAGAATTGCAATTTATATACAGCGTTGCAATGCCCAGTCTGTCAGGTAAATACCACCAAACAGTACAGCTTGTATGAGAGTTGTAAACATGCAGGTAACAGGTTTGTTACAGATCTGCAGCTGTTTGATTGCAGACTCCTTGGAACAAAAAATGTCTCAACTCTTTCTCTCCAGGCTTGCATGACAGTAAAGGCATGAAGTATTGCACTTCTCTTACACCCCACATCTTTGTTTTCATGTTTTCTGCTTACAATAACTCAGGATATTCTAAATAATAATGCAAAAAATTAGAAATTAGATACTTTTCTGAATTAGTCTTGGTATTTAGTTTCTTATTTATATTGCTGGACTTCCAGGCTCTGTTTGAGTAACAGTGGAAAACCAGAAAAGACAAAATCCTCCCCCTCCTGACCCCAGAGTCACCCCTGTGTGTCAATTTGCATGTTGACTGCTAGAGATACTCTTTCAAACTTGGATAAGGAAATAGTAATGTGAGGGCTACACTTTTCTTTAAAAGAAGTTTGAATGTTAGATTTTAATGGTAAGATTTTTTCAGACAGGTTTTCTGAGTTATTTAGCAGCACTCTTTTGTTGATTTTGCTGGTAAAAAAAATTCAAGTGTATCATGTAAAGTGGGAATAATCTAGAAAAGCAGATGAGAAACAGGTGTGAAACCCTGGCCATAGTGATGGGCAAAATCTGGTTTAGAATTAAATTACACGAAGATAATTGTCTCTTCTGACCTAAAAGTGCATTTATTTGATGTTATGAGATAACATCTCCAAATATCTCAACCTGCTGTTTGTACTTGCTGGTGGGGAAAAAAATGGAATAGAAAGGAAGATCTTTAAGAAAGGAACTTGTCAGCTCATGCAATATTTCTATTTTACATAAAGTGAATGGGATTAGAATTACTTGGTTGTTCTGTGAGCTGCCATTAATGCTCACTAGCTCAAACACTGAGTTTTTTTGTTTAGGGTGGGTTTGCAGTTGAGTTAAATAGGATGGTGGTATTCCTCAGAGAGAAGCACTTATTTCTAATTATGTCAAATGCTTTTAACTGTATGTATGTTTCATATCTCCAGTTATGGCATTCAGACTGATTTTGTCCAGGTTGATAATCCAGAAAGTTCTTTTTGGAGACACCTGTAAAAAAATGTTATATATGACACCCTTGAAAAAACAAAACCAAAAAAACCCCACCAACAAGAAACCTTTCAATGGGGATTGGCTCAGGTGTTTTCAACAGGTGGTTCTTCGTTAGAGAAGAACCAATGCTTGACTCTCTGAGCACACAGAAACACCTGGGCATGCCTGGGGAAAGGCTGGGCAGTTCAGCATGCAATTGCAATTTTCAGCCTTTCCAAACTGTGATTAGTTCTTTAATTGCACATCCAAATTTAGTTGATGCATTTGTACATGTAATTAATTATGATTTATTTAAAATCATTCTGTGAAGTTTTGTTCCTCAATTTTCTACAAATCAAATTATGGAAGGCTAGATTTGATTTTCAGATTGCCTTCAGTTGGTTTGAGCTGGTCTGGAGTGACTGCCTATGGGCAGGGAAAGTCTTTTGTCTCCCATCAGAACTATATGCATGGAGAATACAAGGGCTTTCTTCCAAGGGTAAGTTTTCAGTTTTCCATGATAGATTATTTGTTACACTGTGTGGTCTGTATTATTGAAAGTTTCACACTGGTTTTGTGTATGTCTTTTTTGCTTTGTAAATTGAGTGCACACCAGTAAAAGACATTGGGTTAAATATATATATATATATATATATATTTTTATTAAGAAAGTAACTGTCAGAAAATGTATGTTTTTATATGGAAAGACATTTGAAGATAGTGCTAAGGAGATAAGGTATACTGTATTTTCACGACGAACTAAGGAAATTTGTTTTGGTTTGTTTTCAACCTTATGAGAAATTTTATGTGTGTGTCTTAGTGTCTGCACTGGGAGTTGCCAGAGTGCCCAAAATAGGGCAGATCATCTCCATAATGTTAAAAGTATCCTCTATTGCTGCCAAAAAAAATTAGTATATTTTTCCACTCTGCCCCTTGTCCAGCAAGCGTTGCAATTTTATGTTTGGATTGAATCTTGGAAAAAGAAGCCCTCACCTAAGCTCATCCCTCTTCTCTTTTTGTGAAATGCCAGATGGGGCTGTTTTCAGACAAAATGATGCCATGTGCTCTAGAGTCCTGTAAAGCTGAGGAAGAAAGGCTGTAGCTGACTGAATCAATGAAACAGAGAAAAAGTGTGGAGGAGGAGAGAGAGGGACTTGCTGAATCCGAGTCTTAATCCAGGGCAATTTTTCCAACCTCAAACTATGAAGCTGATTGGTTCTTTTTGACTTCTCCAAGTTGAATCATTGAAGATATAGTAGAAATGAAAATTGTGGCCCTTCTCAGCAAGTTATGAGGGAAGTAAAAAATCTCTTGGTCAAAATAAGTGGTTTGGAAGAGGCTTTGAACACTCTTAAATATAAAATGTTATGAGACATTAATTTTTGTCCCTATTCCCTGAGTGTTGAACAAGAATAAATTGATTTATTAGCAAATTTGGTTTATTTATTTATTTAGTGCAGATGTGAACTTCCTAACTATGGGAATAGGCTGCTGAAAGCAGTTGTGGAACCTTGTAATTAGGAGTGTTAAATAACAGGCTGGAAAAACACCTTCTAAAAAACATGTGAATATACCTGAACCTGTCTCAGAGCTCAGGGATGGACTCTTTGGTCTCTCATGATCCTTTCCAGCTTTATGTTTCTGTGGCTTTTGAAAATGGCTTCTTCTTTTGTACTAGAGGAGAGCAGAAATTACGATGCTGACTGGTTCCTGCAGGATTTGTCTTATTTGTTCACAGATTATTTAGCTGATGGGTTTATTGAAAGAAAATGCTAGAACTTTTACAAAAAGATATTGCATTTGTTTAGGTTAAACATTACCAGACTTTCTGGGATTGAGCTGATTGCTGGGAGAAAGAGACTTTTGTTCTAAATATCACTTGATAGCTAACACTTCAGGGTGACTGCAGACAAAAGGAGAGGCACACAGTTCATTTCTGCTTTTCCTCCTCTTTGAGATACCGCTTGGCAAGTTGCTATTCTCCATGCCATGAAAACTTGGATCCTCCTCTTTGTAGTTTGTTATCATAGTCACAGATCTTACAAGACTAATGATTTCAACTTGTCTTTTACCTTGTAACCAAGTGTCTTGGTGCTCAGCTGAGCTACCAGAAAGTGAAAGAGGTGCTTAAAAATGAGGAAAAGCAGGGCTGTGCATGTTCTAGATTACTTTTCTCAAGTAACCTTATGTGAGGGTCTTTTTAAAAAAAAAATCTTTGTGCCCATAACATTGATTCTGTAAGCTTTGTTCGCCTGTTTAAAATGCAGATGCAAAGTATTTCTAAAAAGACAGGGTAGTGCATGCAAACAAAACAAGTTGTGGTCCAGTGTACTTTTGAAAAATGCTGTACATGTTTGTTGTTACTTCCATGTTTGTTTTGTTAGTTTTCTACCTGTAAAAATAGAGATCAGGCTACAGATAAAGTGAATTTGGAACTTGTGTATCATATCTTGATAATGTTTGATTGTACATGAATTTAGAATTTTAAAATTCAAAAGGTAATTAATACTGAATCTTGGGGGTGAGATTGGTTGGTTTTGCAAGCTTGTCTATGTGCCTAAGTATTAGGAAATATTTAAAACCAATAAAATTGAAGGATTTGTAGTTTTTCTTTTTTCCTCTTTGGTTTCTCAATACCAGATTTGTCTGAGGCTTTTATATATCCAGAAAAAAATAATTATAATATACATATTTAGTTTTTTAAAAAAATATCACTAGTGCTGGGAAAAGTTCAATCCAGAGTCCACTGACCATTACTAATGAAAAAACAGTCTCTGTGTTGCTCTTTGCAGAGAAATCTTGCCATATTTTGACCTCCATTCCCATTTTTCAGCCGAAACATTTGGCAAAAGACACCTAATGCTTTTGGAACCACATTGTGAAGTGGGATCAGCATCTCAACAGGCAGTTCTCTACCAGTACAATATGAACATGCTTTTAAATAGTTAATTTTACAACTCTGCTTTTTCTCTGCAGCCCAACTGTGATGTAATTAGAGATGGCGTGTATGTCAGTAATTTAGACTTCCAGTTTTGCTTTTTTACTTGGCCGAGCATCATCTGTGTGTTGGAAAGCTCTGGTGAGGATCATTAAGGAGAAGAGGTGCTTGATAGACCCAGAAGTTCAGAGGAAGTGCTGAGCTGATATAATGTTTCCCATAACAATGTGTGTTTGGGAATCATGGTATACATGTGTGTGTGTTGGCAGAGATAGCTGCAGAAGGGGTAAGGTCAGCAGTGACCAGTAGCAGCACTTTTGTGGGATAGGGGCCTAAGTACCACCCTGTCACCAATAGTCAAGACAGACATTTGTAAACATAGCCCATGCTGACTTCATGTGGGAGCTGGGTTGAACCACTCATGAACTATGCATGGCTTGTGCTACAGGCTGGCCAGTCCTATAGTAAAGAGGCTGTCCAAGTAGTTCACAGTCAAATAATTAATTTAATGTGTGACCCTCATACAGTTGCTTCATCTAAATGGTTTTTCTTCCTTGTAGGTGACAATACTCCCAAGCTTTCTCTGTCCAGTAGTATATTAGGGACTGTCTGAAGGTGTTGCCTGACCTTTGTTAATATTCGGTTGGAGCAGTGAGTCCTGTAGCATCCCTCTCTTTTTTAACATTGCCATCTCCAGGATATTTTTTCAACATACCTGTATCAGCTGATTTTTTGTACAGTAAATGATTCACCCTTCAGAGTTGTTGTTTCTTCCCTATCCTTATGCATGTTTAGCTGTGATAGGGAGCACTATTACATCTGTACATGTTAATCTGCCTGTGCTGAGCCATGCCCCTGGGTGGCCTTGTCATATACAATAAATGTCAACCTTCCTTATGGTTAGTGTTTGCGTTTAAATAATCATATTTTACTTTTTTTAGGCATTACTTTTCAGCAGACCATGGAATGTCAAGTGGACATTACCATTAGTGTGGCCTTAGTCCTGGGGCAAATTGAATGTTTGACTATTTATTGAAAAATCCCCTTCTGTTAGATGAAGAGAAATTACATTTTTCACTATCAGAAAATGTTGCAAGAGACTTCTTGTGTATTGTAGAGGTGGCAAGTGAAAAAAATGAAGTACTTTACTAATTCATGTTCATAATATATGAGACTAGTTTGGATATAAATTGCTCAGACTTCTTTGCTCTGGAGGCAATTGAAAATCTTGGGATTCCTCATAACCCCCTATTTTATAGAGGAGGGACAAAAAGAGAACAGTTGTTTTCTTAATGTTTGGTTGTGTCCATGCTTTGTGTTGAAAGGTGGAAAAGGTAAATGCAAGGCAAAGCACTTTTATTAGAAAACAGAAGCCTTCAGTGAACCAGGAGTTAGGAATTTGGCTTAAGCAACAGGTGAGGGTTTCTCATTTTATTGGTAATGGTTTATGCATCATTACCTACTGTAAATGCTCTAGATGTGTAATTTCTGCTGCAGCTTGTAGATTTTGGAACTACTCATAGTGAATGTTCTCCCTGGATTTGAGTAGAAGACTCTTCTTTGTAAAGAAAAGAAGTGAGGTTTGGGGGTTTTATATATTTCTTGGTTTTCCTTGCTTAGATTTGTTATAGTCTCAAGCTATGTTATGTAGCTATTTTGTTTGTCCTAGAAACCATCATCTTACTAAATATATGGAATTAAAAAAATGAAGGTTGTGCTGAAATGAATGTAGTTAAAATTCAGAAAGAGAGATTCCTTAATTAACTTAATAAAATTACTAATGGAAGCATTTTAACTGCTAAATTTAATTTACTTGTCAAGATATCAGGCTACAAAGAGGAGGGAAGAGTGGGAACTCTGCTTTCCATTATGATGTGCTCTATTATAGAATAAATTTGCTTAAAATGAAATATATCACAAAAAGCCATCAATGACATCTTAATTTGGAACAGCCAGTTGAAAAGTAATTAGACTGTGAAGCAATCAGTTCTAGTAAATCAGTGTTTCCCTCTACATAAACATACATTTTTACTATTTATAAACAGGAAAGACTTCCAAATACCCAAGTAGCAAAGACTTTGATTGTATTTCTACTGTATGTGTTTTCTATTTTATGTTACAAAACTGTCAAAACAAAAATAATTGAGACTTGATTTGGAGGTGAACCAGCAAAATGCTTAAGCAGAGGTATCATTTTAACCCCTCCCCTTAAGAACATGTCTCTTTGAGGCCTCCTCTTTCACTGACATATCACAGAATCATATGATAGAATGTCAGGTTGGAAGGGACCTGAAGGATCATCTGGTCCAACACTTCTAATGTTATTGTTTATATGAGATGTCTCAGCACCCCATTGAGTTGAGACTTAAAACTTTCAATGTAATGAAATGAGGCAACCAGGTGCCACTAATTGCCAGGGAGTGGCATGAGCTTGTGTCAAGCCCACCTGTGCCTAATTAGGGCAGGCCCCCACTGCACATGAGCAGGGCTCCTTTTATTGGCCCCCTGGTCCTGCTCATGTGCAGTGGGGGCCCGCTCTAATTAGGCACAGGTGGGCTTGACACAAGCTCATGCTCACTCCCTGGGAATTAGTGGCACCTGGTTGCCTCATTTCACTACATTTCAAATGTGGGAGAATCCACCACTTCCCCTGAGGGACCATTGCAATGTCTGACTGTCCTCATAGTGAAAAATTTCCCTCTTGTTTTCAATTAGAATCTTCCCAGGAACAACTTGTGCCCATTGCCCCTTGGCTTGTCCAAGGGACTCCTTGTAAAATGGGAGTCCCCATCTTCTTTGTAGTTACACTTTAAGTACTGGAACATAGTAATAACATCTCCCCTAAGCCTTCTCTTCTCAAGGCTGAGCAAACCCAGTCTTTTCAGCCTCTCTTTACATGGCAATTACTCCATGTTGTTCTCTCAAGTCTCTCCAGCCTGTCCACATCCTTTTTGTATAGTGGGGACCAAAACTGGATGCAGTGCTCCAGGTGTGGTCTGACAAGTGCATCATAGAGCAGGATGATGACTTCTTTGTCACTGCTGGTTGATGCAGCCCAGCATCCTGTTGGCTTTCTTTGCTGCTGCAGCACACTGTTCTCTCACATTGAGCCTGTTGTCCACCAAGATCCCCAGGTCCCTTTTCAGAAAGCTGCTCTCTAGCCAAGTGGATCCCAGTCTGAACTGTGCTCCTGGGTTATGTGTTCCTAGGTGTAAGACCTTACACTTCTCCACACTGACCTTCATAGAGTTCCTGCTAGCTCACATCTCCAGTCTAAGTCATCCTGGAGAGTGGCTCTCCTTTCTGGGGTCCCCTCTACACTTAGAGGTTGGCAACCCCTCGATATCACAGAGGTTCATATGTTATGGCTGATATTAGGAAGGGAAATGCAGATCTGTCTGGTGTGGCTACTTAGTACACCATCTTCATCACTGTGTTACATGGGAAGCCAGCCATTGGCTGCACTCCTAGCACAGCTCGGTAATGGACTAATAGTTCTGCAGCAGGTTTCCTTTCAAAATTGACCTAAAACTACTTCTGTGAAAGTTAAAATATGAGCACCCCTGGAGGAAATTTCACCTTAAAATGTTAGGAAACCGTTATTGAATTTGCTGCTTTAATGCCCTACCTGCAGATGGCCACAACGGTGATTCTGACAGGTTGGGATCTGCGCTTGAGTTGGGATGTTGAAGAGCTCAGCTTTAAGTGAATGTCCATGGAAACTGGGCATCTAATCTTCGTAAATGTTTTGAAAATCCTTGCCCTGTGATACAACACCTGTGATGTCAGTGTTGCTGTAGTGTCAGTTAAGGTGTCTGTGTGGCTGTTAATATCCCTCCTTAGTCAGCTCCATCATGCTCCTCTCCACACTAGGCCTGTGCATTGTGGAGCAGTGCTCCGTGCTTTAAAGAGGTTCACTATTTACAGTCCTTCTAAGTTACTTGAAGTACTTGTGTTAACTTTTAATAATTGTTAATATTTCATTTAGTGGATGGTTTTATATGGCAAGGCAGGTCAGAACACCTGTTAATAGCTGAAGAGTTGTTTGTAGGATACAAAAAATACCAGGAACTTTGCTCACAAAAACGAGTTTTCTGTATATAAACAGAGAGCAGGACATATTACTTTTACCTTCCTTAAGGCTGGTATTGGTTGCGAGGAGGGAGAAAGGACAAACTCGGCTTTTGAAGTTTGATTCTGCAGTATTAGAAATGGAGATGGAGTAACTTCCATGGTACAATTTTTCCCAAGTTATTCAGCTTTGCATTCTTAAGATCAATAAATGCATGAAATGAAATTAAAAATTGAAAAAAAAAGAAATAACTTCTAACATGACATAGGAGTTTGGGTACAGATCACATCTGTGTTGGTTTGTATTTCTGTGGTATTTTCCTGATAGTCAAGACTTTTTTACAAGCTTCCCAGATGTGCTACAGCTGTAGTCAAGGTGCCAACAGAAGCTCCAGGCTGAGTCAGAAGCCCAGCTGCTTCCATGAGGATTAGTTGTTGGAGCAGGGGTCTGTAAATGTTAGAAGTACTTTTTTCAGCCAAAACTGTGGGATGCACTGCCAAGTGAATTATATCAGCATTAAATGATATTAGAGAATATGCGGAGATGAAGGACCCAAAGAAGTAGAGCAATGCAGTTGGCTTGGTGAAAAGTGAGGCTTGTAGTGAAAACTTAATTAATCAAAGTCCTTTTAGCTACTAGTTTCTCTCTTTCTGCCAGGTTGTAAGTGAATTGAGAGTTTTGGGGTTTTCTTGATGTTAGGTGCATGTTACCCTGCAGGCAAACTACAGCCCCTGGAACTGAATTTTACTGACTGTGGGCCCTCTCTCTGCTGTCCCTGTCCTTCATGGAGAAAAAGTATCTGCAGAAGAAATGCCAGTAGCATCAGTTGCAGGGATGCTTATGTGATGTGACTCTGTAGATCTTGGGTGCAACAAAATTCAGAAACTCTTTAAGGCCAAACTTATTATTCAGAGTAGACAATTGTAGAGAAAAGTGTTATTGTTAATATGCAAGGCTCTTTAGAATGTGGTTTTAGTAAACATGGTATTTATAAAAGAGCATTTTTACAAGCAGCAAGCTTATTAATTCTAATTTCATCTCTTTTTAAATGAAAATATTTTACTGTTAATTTCAAGAGTTTAAGATGTTCTTAGCTAAGGACATTAGAAAGTTAAAAGGCAACATATTCTGTTAATTGTGGTGATAGAAATATTTTTGAGAACTTTAATCGTTTATCAGATTTTGGCCTTTATTTCATTGGGAAAATATTCCCATACATGCATCGTGGTATGTGTGATAGAACTGGCTACAGCCAATCCTGTAATGCTGCCCTTCACCCAGTGGTAGTGCACTGTTCTTTTCTTTTACATATTTTGATCACACAAATGTTAGTTTTGGAATTAAGGGTCACAAAAATCAATTTGTTCATTTAGTTCAAGGAAGAGAAGATTCATATGTTTCTTCTGTTAGTCACCAGCTGGGATGTGCAGTGGCATCTGCAGCAATTTTCACATATTTGGGGCAAAAGTGATGATTTTTGCTCCAGCTCATCTAGTAGGAGATAATTTACTAAGTGGAGGGGATGTGTAGGCAGGCAGGAATGCCATGCCTTATTATTGCCTGCAAAACGGCTGTGCTCTTTGGAGCTTTTCCTTGTGATAAATAATCTGTCTTTAAAAATTAATATAGTGGTTGTTTAATATAAAATCTGCTGTTTCTGGATTATGTTCACTTTTGGAGAGAGAGAGAGAGGTTTTTTACTTAATAAACTTGCAGCATATGTTTTTTCTTTGTCTCACTGATGCTTCTAGGAGGGCAAAAGGCAGTTGAAAGTATTATTCTTGCCACGACTTCTGTCTTGCTTCTAGTCTTTCCCTCCTGGCTTTCATTGCCACACAAAGCAACAAGCAGAAAAGAATAAAGAGAAGGAAATCAAGTTACATTTTGATGGCAGCACAGTGTGGATCATGACCATGACTTGGGTTTATGATACCTTCAGTTTCCTCTTGGTGGCATGATATTTAACATTCTCTTTCATAAATTTGTTGTTTACAGCAATTTTGTATTTCTGCTTAGCCTAATGATTGCAAGAGAGTCCACCCTGGAGAGTTCAGCCTCCAGTCTTTGAAACTCTCATTTGAAGATGTTTGCAACTGTTAGGAATGGCTTGAGGATGTGCTATTTAAAAAAAAAAAAAAAAAAAAGAGAGAGAGAAGAGTAGGAAAATCACCGCCACAAAAAAAAAAAAAAATACTCCCTTTCAGGGTGGTGTGTGTCTGTGTAGTTTTGTTTTGTTGTGGGGATTTTTTGTTTTGTTTTTTGTTTTTTGTCCTTGATCTGTATTCTTAATGGCTCTCAAAATATAGGTTAAAGATACGTGAAGATATAGTAGATAAAGGATGGATTTTGGTGCATTTATTACTAAAAGGGGATGAGATGTGTTCCTTAAGGAAGCTGCATGTTCAACAAAAGCCTTATCCCTTTCCACTGCTCCTCTTCTTGCTCCTGATCATTCTCTGGCGTTCAGTGCATTTTAAAGTTCCTGTCAACCTGTATGCTTCAGCTCTTTTTCTGCTTCAGCTCCTTATCTCCTTTTGAAGGAGAACAAGAACGTGCAGTAAAAATGCCATTTGTGTAGTTTGTCTCAATAATTTACATTCTGTGATGCTCTTTGTTTTTCTTGATTCTTTGGTCCCATCATGTAGTCTGTTACTTGGAAAGAAAAATCCATAGAAAGGCAGGGAACTTGAATTCAGTTCACAGGGTAGAGATCTAGTTTACATGTATCCCACTGGTGTAATTTCTCTGTGTTGGAGGCTTGATGACTTCTACACTCTTAGGCAGGGCAATACCTTCTCTGTCGACTCTATTGGATGTCCGCATGCCCCTTGTGTCATGCTCTTGTGGGTGCTCTTGGTCTCAATCTGGTTGTGCAACAGCAATGTGTCTGTTTCCAGTGGGGTTAGTAGTAGGGTTTTTTTAATACTTTGTGTTACTTATTGTCCTACTCCCTTTTCCCTGGCAATGTTAGCCATGTCATTGGTTGAATGAATGACAATGCAATCTGAACTGTACTTCTGGGAGTTGGGCTGATGCTCATTTGAAGACTGGTATCATGGCCTGCACTGCCATTACCTGGTTTATATTCTGCTTTTGTTTGCTCTTGGGACAGATACCTTCCTGACCTCACCATTATTAGCTTAAAGAAAAAACCACTCACTGCTTCTTCTTGTGCATATAGTTGTTCTATTCTGTAATCTAAATTGGAGTATTTTAAACCTGGATTAAAGGATAATACTTTGTCCTTCAGTTTACAGTGTCAAAACTAAAAATATCCTTCACTGCAAGGGTTTTCTTCTCTCTCTCTCTTTTTTTTTTTTTTTTTTTAAATCTGTAATTTGTTCCCTGATATCTATCTATCTACCTACCTATCTATCTACATTTTTATCTGTGCCTTGTGGTATCAATGGAGGTTTAAGAGAAAACATCTTTCCCTCTCTACTTTGCACCACTTTGAGTTGCCATCCCTAATGATCTCTAGTTGAGGAGCTTACTTGAGAAGTCAAAGAATGAAAAGTACACTGACAGTTTTATTTTTAGCACCCAATATTAGAGAATTGTTAATCAAGATGCATTTTTTGAGGCACATTATAACAGTCCAGAAATTTTGTCCTTTTGTGTTGATTTTGTTGTAATTATTTCCTTCCCACCCACCCCTGTTCTTTAATTTTCTTCAGTGTAGGAAAGCACAGGTTCTGGGCAGTATTAATTTGGATATAATGGAAGAACAGGCCAAGGGTAAGGAGCTGCAAGCCAACTTTTAAATGTAAATTATAGCATGGTACATGATCTCCATGGTATAAATCTCATAGCACTTAATAAGATTGGGACACTAAAAAATTGTGCCGAACGCACTATGTGTTGGGTAGTCTCATTTTCCATTGATCTGGATGTAAATATCTTTCTGACTGGAGCTGATTTCCAAGAACCTTGGGTTAATGAGGAAAAAAAATACCAGAGAACCACAGTCCTTGGTACTGCTATATAATTTTTTTTAGAGCATATTGGGCTGGTAGAGTAAAAGGTCCATGCTGGACATGCATCACTAACAGGGGTTTCTAGGAAGCCCTGCCTTTCAGAAGGGAATAAACCTGAAGGGTGTCTCAGGTACAAAACCACATCCTTGCCTTTTGGACATAGTTTAAGAAGTATTTTTTTTTTCTCTAAACACTATGAATACTTAAATAAGAGTTTGTAATTTATCCACAGAAAGAGTGTTATAAACAGATTTTGAAATAGAATTCATGTTGGAATTTTATACCTAAATATAGTTATCATATGTAGTTCACTTTCCAGCACATTTCTAGCATATTACATCATTGGCTGATGACCTTACCTTTGCTGTCTAGAAAGGGAAAACAAAATTAAAAAGGGAAATGAAGTTCCACAGGAAACAAAGCTAGGAAAAAATAGACTTATTAAACTCCACATATTCAATATCTCAGTTTCAGCCACCTCCTGGTGTGGTGGGATCCATGGTCAATACACAATGGGGCTCATTGACAACCAGCTGGAGCAGCTACTTGGGGGGACAAGGCATTACCCAGTCAGCATTAGTGTGGCAGCAAACACAGACTCTAACGAAGTCTGTAAGACAAGCTGGAGTTCATCATAACTCTTGTTCTTTTAAAGTTCTTTGTGTTCCAAAGAAAATTAAAAGCATTTGATGCTTTTCCCACTATTTTGTGTGTTGTTCTTAACGTATTAAGTAGCTCTTAGAGCAGCCAGGTTTATGTGTCTGTGGTACCCAGGACAAGTACTGATGATAATGGTAATAACACTTATCACTTAAATGACATTTTACAAATTCAAAGTGTTGTGAAACAAACGTTAATTAGTTCTCACAAGAATCTTGCTGTGAAGTAGGTAAGTGTTGTTATTCTCCCATTACACGTACCACTCAGGCAAGAATTGTAGCTGGGGAGTTTCTGCTTCCTACCTTGTTTTGTAGAGCACGCTGCTTGCAGTGTAGTTATACAACAATGTGCTCCTAGATTCATAAAAAAAAAATAGCACATTGGTTCTACCATGGTTGCACGTTCATGTGAAGCTTACAGGGCTGTCTCTCACAGTGATTCACAAAAAAGCTGTTGGCCCCAGCTGCAAACCCCAAAGTTTTATTGTAAAACATATTCTAACATTTTTTTGCTGTCCAGAGCAGAAGAAAGCAGAGCAGAATGCAGGGATCTTTCTCTGCACAGGTATTCACTCTGTCCAGACATTCATGCAGACACTCCTAGAGACTTATTTTGATCAATGTTGTCACCCCAACTACTGCATCTGTATCAAATGGATTATACTACTGTTCAGAAGTCTCTTCTCTTCCAAGCTAATTAGCTTGTAAGATTTTGGGAGAAGTCACTATGATTTTTTGAAAAAAAGGTCGTGTGCCAGAACAGCAATGGTGATTGGGGCCCCTGAGCACCAGAACAGCTATTGCTGTATTATGGTAACAGCCCAAAGCCAGAGAGAGCCTGCAGTCCAGTGTGTGGATCCATTCGTATAATGAGTTTCCCACCATGGAAATGTTGCAGTCTGTAACATATTCATGTTTAATAAGCCATTTCTAACTGTCTTTCATTGCTGTTATATCTTAAAATAGTTTTTATTGATCAGCAAATTGCCCCGATGTAGTATTTCTGAATCTTCTTGGGTGTAGTAAATGCACCTTCTGTCTTTTAGCGACCCTGTGGATCAGCTATTAACAGCTCAAGCTCTGTGCTTTCAGTAGAAAAATATATTTCTGAGCAAGATATTTGCAAATCTGAAATCCAGAGCCAGATAGAGGAATGAAATTGTGATTGTGCACAAGAGCAGGGCTATTGGCCCTGCTGTCCTGTGGTCAGCTGTGTGATGTATCTCTCTGAGGAGAGGGAGAAAACTCAATACAAGCAAAATATCATAAAAAACCCACAAACAACCCAAAACCTAACCAGAATCTCTGTTCTGAATCTACCTCAGTGAATCTAGATATCACAGAACACATGACAAATAAAAATAATGTCGTGTTCCTGAGACCTCTGCAACCTCAAATCGTTACTCAGTTTATTTGCTTTTCTTACTGTAGACCAGCTCTTTAATGTTTAAATATATTTATGGCATTTAATTTCCTTTTCATTTTTTTCAGTGGGGCTATGGGGAAAAAATAAACAATTTTGGTGCCTTGCCCTCACCTTCCCCTTCACTTTAGTGTGTGCTTTAGCACATGCAAATATGTGGAGATATATAAAGAAAATATTAACATAATTCTGTCTTTCATCCACCCATTTTTTTCTGTTTCTTATGTTCACCATTTTCATTCTTTTCTCCCATCCTCTCTCTGTGTCCCTGTTATTATCTTTATTTAGTTCTCTGCTTCTTATTCTCTTTACCTCTGTTTTTTTCCCTTTCTCTTTCAGAATTTTGTATTCCTGGAGGTGAAAGACTGATACACTAAACCAATGTGCCATTTAATTTCTTGATTTTTATGAATATCTTAATTTCGTGTGCTGAGTGCAGGTGGTGTTTTCTGATGAGGTGAAGAATTGCTATAGGAAAATATAGTTAGCAGTGATTAATATCCAGTGAAAAATAAAATGGAAGGGAGTTGAAAAAATGCAAATAATGAGAGGGATCACAAAACCAGGGAATGAAGTGGTCCATTGACTTTAGTGTATTGCCCTTTTGTTTCAGAAATTCAGGTTTTAAATCCCCGTTCAGGCTGCAGGTAAAAGTGGATTTGATCTCATCCTTCTCCTGTTAGTCCCTGTACTATAGCCACGCCACAGTCAGGCATGAGTGGCAATTTTTGTTTGTGAGATTTCAAGAAACAGAATAATGTGGCAGTCAGAGGCTGGGATTTAGAGATGTGTCTTCTGCCACATACAATTAAATCTCATCTTACTAAATTACATGGAAGCTTGGACTGAATTTCTCTCATCTGTCTTTTGACTTTAGATTCCAAATTCCATGGGCCCAGCATTTTCCTCCCAATATTTTACAACATTTAAATGTAATTAGTTACATTCTGCTCTTATGTTTAACAGAATAAAGGTTGCACAGCAGTAAGAATAACTGAGAAGTCAATAGAAAGTTTGTTGTAAATGTGAAACAGTTGCCATTTTGCATTATGTCAATCATTAGTAACATTTCTGTATACACAATTTGAAACCGAGACTCAAATTGGATCAGTCTAACTCCTAAATTTCTTCAATCATTTCAAAACAGGAATAAACTGAAAATGGAAAAAACCTAGCAATAATAACCCACCCCCCTGTTACTCACCCTGATACGTGCGTTGTTTCAATAACAATTTAATCTGAATTTTTGAAGAGGTAATATAAAGCTCAAACTCATAATTAAAGAATAGCAGCGCTCTCAAAGACAAAAAGCTACAGATTAACTGCATTACTTGCTTTTGTTGCATCAAGGAGTTTCTAAAACTCCCTTATCCTTGGCTCTACAGTGTCACATTTTAAAATATTCAGGTTGGTTTTGTTGTTTGTTACATAAAAAATTAATGATCTTGAAAGTATTACCATGTTTGTTTTAAAGAAACTATTTTCTCCATTTTAATTAAAAGTTATAATTCACCATCTTTTGACTAAGTTATCTTAAATCTTAATCTTATTGGTAATGGGTACTGGGCCAGATTCAGAGAGAAATACAATCCTGACTTAATGCAAACTGTAAAAATATCAGCATTTCTAGAGATATGGTTCAGTTCAATTCATGTGCTGTGCTAACTCTGCCTTTTAATTAGAAATATTCTCCTACTTATGCAAGAATACTGGGTGAAAAAAGGACATTGTCTTCCTCATTATGTATTCTATGCAAATCACAAATGGACAAAACTAAAGGTAATATGATGACTGTTTTGTTATTAAAGCACTTTAATAAGGTTAATGCATCCATAGGAATAGTTTTCAAAATAAGTTTCTGTAGTTTTGAAGGTATTCTTTGGTCTAGTATAGTAATAAAGAATTTCCCTGTGGGGAAATAGTCAACCTTTTAATTTCAGCATGCAGAATTCTCCTTTAATTTTTGTTTATGAAAAGCCAACCAAATGTACAGTTCAAGATGCTTTATAAAAGTAATTCTCCTGCTTAAAAGCTGTCTTATTGTGCTATGTCCAAAGAAAAATGGAAAAACTACTGACTTAATATGTAAAAAAATTAAATAAAATAGACCATAAAGGACAATTTATGTTTTGTTAAGACCTGAGAATTTTTTTCTTTTCTGCTGTGACTTCACAAAGGAGAACTGAAGCTGCGCTGCAAGTCATAAGGTATCTAGAAGGAAAGAAAGAAAATGTTACTGACTGCATGCAAAACTGCAGCAACTAGGGCCTTATCTATATGCATTACTTTGATTTCAAATTATTTTTAGCATGGCTTTTATTGTACTCATTGTTACATACATAAATCTTTAAAGTAATACGTTTTGTTAGAAATGGTCATAAAAATTTACAGCCAGTAACTTTTCCCCTGTCCCTTACAATGATATTCTACTAAAACCATTAAATGGTTCTCATTAATGCCCTTTAAATGATTGTGTAATGACCCACAATCGCTTGTAAGTGAACAACCATTAAAGAATTACCAGTTCTTAGCATGCTTTTAAGTACAGTTTAAATACATGGGAGGTAACGTATAGCATTAGAAAAAGTATTAAATTTGAAATAGTAAAAACACAATTGCAACAAAAGGGAGGAGTGGGTGGGAAGCCTGCCCTGCACTGGCCGTAGCCCTTGCTGAGCACAGGGTCATGGCAGCATTTCTTGTTGCACTTAGCAGTTTCTGCAGAGATGCATCAGTATTTATTTGTTTTGTAGAATAATTTGGATTTCTGAGCCTGATATTTAAATGATCTACAAGGAAGAAAATTACAACAAATTGATGGTTCCCATTCAAATAGGCTGAAATCCCAGTCCTAGGCATACCTGCTAATGACTGTTATTGGGAAGCATGACCTGCCTGGTACTTTCAAAGGGCAAATGCACTCTAAGCCCAAAGACAAAAATAGATGAAGTCATTTCAGTGTTTTTTGAAATATGAGAAAGGGACCTTAGAGTGCCCAGGTGACCTTGAAAAATCTCGGCAATGTTCACATCCAGATGCGAAGAAAGATTGAAAAGACATTTTTAATAAAGAACACTATTTTTAATGGAGAGTCTCAGGCTATTTGCAAGATCTTGCTATTGCAGTTGCAGTTTGACCTAATGGTACGATCCCAGTTGTGAGGCTTCATGGTGCCAGGATGAAAGATCTGAAAAGGGCAGGTCTCTGTAATCACAGTTTGTGCCAAAATCTAGCTTGCCTCTCACATTTTGTGAGTGGTTGCTCACGTTTGTAGACATGTTCAGAAAGTCCACACCCTATGTACCTACTCACTTTAAGGGCTGGCCTTGCTGGTTGGAGGGAAAGAAATATTTGGCAATATTCCACAGCTGTCCCATCCACCAAGCTTTCTTTCTGAACTCCAATTCTTGTACTTGCAGAGGTAGAACATGTGGAAATACACCTAATGCTACTAATACACTTTGTCCTTGCTAATTTGATTCTATTATACCTACAGTAAAGATACTCTTTGTTCAGCCTCGTAACCTTAAAATTGTATCTGAGGGAAAATGAATTTCTGCTTCTCCCAAGAAAGAACATTAGGAAGTGAAAACCTGATCTTTCAGTAGTTTTAGATCCTTTGAAACCAACCTTTGCCTGAAACACTCTGTCCAGGTAGATTTTGTAACCTGAATGCTTCGCTTCTGCCTAAATGGGTGAATTTTATTTTCGTTCTCAAGGCTTCATGGTTGCGGTGGATAAGAGTCATACAACATTGAAATATAAGCATGGTGTTTTGGTGGTTTTTGTTTTGTGTGTGGTTTTGTTTGTTTGTTTTTAATTACCTGAAAGCTAACTCTTTTAATTTGGTTCTTTCTTAGCAGCCTGGCTAGCCTATTGTTTTCTTCCATGGCAATTGATTTAATTCCAGATTGGTCAGTCCACCAGGGATTTGAATCTAGAGCTCCAGCATTCTGGTGTCCAAACCACAAGGATATAGGATTGTTTTGTTTTGATATTTATTTTTTTTTCCAAGGAATGTTCTCTCTCTCAGTCCGTAAAACATTCACTGAAACCACAGTGAAATATTTCTGTTCCATGAAATTTCATCTAATCAAAATGTTCTAGCTGGTTATGCCCACTGCTGAGAGTATCTGACCACTAGTTTCCAAGGCAGCAAGCAGCCTAAGATCACATTAGACTTCACCAGAATGTTTGGATACACAAGTTTCAGTAGCAGCAACAAATGCTTTCTGTCATGTTTTGTTTGCTCAGAATGGGATCCCTTCTTACTGCTATAATCTACACATTTGTCATCACTTCATGTCCAGAACTGTACCAGATATAGCTGCCATACCAGAAATGTACATAATAAAAAAGATGCCTTTTTACTTTATAAGATGTATAGAGTTTCATAAATGTTGGGTTTATGCATAATTTGGGGCTTGTGATGTTTGTTTTAACTTTCCAAACTGAACTACTCCTACTAGTCCTTGTCTGCGTCATCATCCTAACAGACTGCAGTCCAGGTATAGTACAGCCATACATGTAACCCATCTGTCAGTACCCCAATCACCATAGTAGCTGGGTCTAATATCTGTGCATCCTGCATGAGAGCAGCTCGCTTGTATACTAGCAAGTAGGTCCCCAGTAAGATACCAAGGTGAAGGTATCTCAAGAAGTTTTCAAAGAAAAAAATTCTGGGCAACAAATTTCCCATCAGAGCCCAGGCTAGAGCACACAACAGTCCGGAATGAAAAGTATGCCAATAAACATATAAATTTGTATTTTTGCATGCACAAAGATATATGGGTCTGGAAAGATATCCAGGCTTCCCAACCTTGGGGAATGAGTAACTTGCCCATAACTCCTGATAGCTCCAAGCATGGGGTGGGGTGTTTCTAAATAGCCAAGAGAGGACGAGGCATGCTTAAAATATGCCATGGGAAGAAGATATGTGGAGAATGGTATGAGAGACAATCAACTGCTCTTTCTGAAGCAGGAGAAGCATGGATGACTTAATCTTTAAATATATACGTTTTTCTTTGTTACATTCACAGGGCTACAAAAAGGGGCAGTCAGCTTTGGTCCTGTTTTGCAGAAGTGTTTGGATGCCCAAAGATTATCATCCTGTGGGAGGGATTCGGACTACTTAAATATATTAGGCACAAGTACATATATATACATGAAAAAGCTATCTTGCTAAAGTATAAAATCCTCTTTTAAGTCTAGCACTTGAATTATGTCTAAATAGCATAATGCATTTCTGAGCCAGGGATATCTGAGCTTGTTCTGAATCAACGAGCCTTGCTACCAGCAGGAGAACTTAGGCTCAGGTGTGGTGTGGCACTGTGACTAGACTACACCTGGCACTTGAGAATACCTCTGAAGAAGCTACCTCAAATATATCTGAATGTCACTGAGTAATATTCTGTATTTGTACCTCTATAACTATTTTAAAGTAAGGGTGCTCTGTTTCTGATACAACCTATTCAGATTGCTAACAAGAAAAGGTAAGGCTAAAAAAAAAAAAAAGGGGGCGGGGGGAAACTAAAAACTTTGCTTTTAATCAGGATACCTGGATTTGGTGACAGTTCTGATACTCAAATTTTTTTTTCTAATTATTATACCACAGTGAATTGGTACCCAAATGAAGAAATTTTTTTTTCAAGTGTGTCTGTGATGAATGTAGTTCTAGTATTTCAAATGTCTATGTACTGCATACTGAAAATAGGCTTTCTGCCACACGGGAATTGAAACATATATACATATTACACTATTTGCCTTAGAAGAAATTAATTTTCAGCCAGAAGCAGATAGGATTGTTTCATATTTATCTTTAGCTGCAGGAAGAAGAATCTATTATTTTATACATTTATTTTGTTATTTTATAAGAGGTATTCATCCAGATTTTCCTATAGGAGGTGCTGATGTATTCTTCTCTGTAGTACATCAAGGTTAAACACTTGCCAGTTGTTAAATTTCTGCAGCTGGTGATGCCTGATCACCACCACAGACCATCACTTTCCTTGTGATCTGAAGTATGCTGAGGTTTATCACACAGGTGAGCATGTGCATCTACCTGAAGCACAGAGAGAATTGGGAAGAGAAGTGATTCTTTCCCCCACCTGCTTTCAAAGTTAATAATCTTGGAAAATCAAAACAGCTATGTCATTAAAATTAAGCAAAGAAAATGGAACAATGTTGTATATCCAAGCTGAGTGATTTGGTGTCAGTGAGGGAATGGACTGGAGTGTATAAAGTCACAGTATTCATGAAGATGGGGACTATTAAATATCAATGGAGCCTTACCCTGCACCATCACCAAACTTTACTATGGCCATAGTGAGAGATGCTAAAATGTCATTTCATGGACCCTGTTATGTGCTGCTTACAATGAATATTTGGCCCATGGTTTACTACCTTTTTGATAAGCTGTAACTTCCCAGACAAAAATTTGGTTAGTTTATCTCTACTGTCACTTAAAGATCTTTAAAGATCTGATTTTGCCCCAAAGAATCATTTAATGGCAGCCCGTAGCCATGTGGTACTAATTTAAATTACTGAAGCAATGTCAAGTCTCCTTCCTGAAATTAAAAAATACAATTCATAAGGAGTGTTAAGTAACAACTAATAATTTAATACTTTGTGAATTTCAGCCAGTTTAAATACAGCAGATTTTTAGAGTTAGGGAAGAAGCTTCACCAAAGGAAGGGGAAAACACTTTGCATATTATGTACGCTTATTTGGATGTATTTCACACGAGCAGTTTAGCTGTGCTAAGGAGAATTTCAGAGTTAATTCTAAACCTGCCTTGTCCCACTAACCTCAAAGATATTTTGAAGAAGCTTAGTTTGCTTATACTAATACAAGAATATAGCCTCTTCACAGACAAGCTGATAGCAACAGAAGTGCAATATTCTGAAAATGGAGGATTTGATAATTTTGGCCTGGAAATGATGTCCAGCAAGTGTTCTCTGGAAGGACCACATTATTAGAAAACATAATGGAAACTTGTGAAAAATCTATGCTAGGGATGAGTTCTGAATTGTCAAGAGGAAGATGTGTGGGAGACTTGAATTTAATTTCATCTGACTTGGGTATATTCATGCAGCATAAAATCTTTTAGATTTTTTTTTTCCCTAGGTCTCAGTGAGACTCCCAGTTAGTCTGCCTCTCTTCACCTAGTATCAACAGCAGTGTAACAAAAAGCAGGGACTGAAATGTTTTTTTCTGTTGCTTTATTTTATATTGATTTTATTTATTTACTTTCATTTATTTATTTTATTATATTTAATTTTATATTTTTTTGTATTTATTTTTATTTTTGTAAGTTTTGCAAATCCTCACTTCAGGAAGTTTCAGAAAACCATATTCTATTCTGAATATTACCTTAATTTCATGTTGGATTCCATGGAGCAGAGTCCTGTGCTTTGGGAAATTCTGCTTTTCAGTTGTCTGAGCCATAGTCTGAAAGTTATCTTGAGTTGTTGCTGTGTTTCCAAGGGAAAACAGGATGCTAATCCCTGCTAAACTCTGCCTGCTCCAAGGCAAGTTGCAAACATTTTCTTCTCCAGTTCTTCCTGCCTATTTCTGGTGACTCAGATGCCAAGCCTGATAGCTGAGCTCTGAAGCTGGTGGATGCCTTTACCGTGTGGTGTGCTACTTTGGGCATGTGGAGTAGAGTGAGAAGTGCCAAGTTGCCAAGGTTATGTTAGGGATTAGTGAAATGCTTTAGATTTTAATGTGCTCAACATATATGGGTCATGCTGTCTGTGCCGTGTTGAGAAAACAATAAAGAAAGTGAGAAAGAAAAGAGGAAAACTTGTGAGTCAGAGGCTTGCTCCATCAGATTTTTTACTACCAGATGCATTTTTCAGTTCAACGAATGGAATAAGAAGAGTCAGAGATACAAATGAAAAAACCCCATAAAATATTTAATATTGCAGGATTTAATAATAGAAGTTTTCAGCATGACTCATGGGACCACATGGTGTGTGCTGTTACCCATCCAAATAAAAATAATAATCATGGCTTTGATAATGCTTTGAAGTACACTATTCTTTGACAATTTACACATTTTTCTATACTGAAATGTTTAAAGGCTTTTAAAACCAAATAGAACTATATATTGAATTCAGATACCTTTCCAAAAATGTTTCCTGTGGGTAAATTATTTGTTATGTGACTTTCATGGACCAATAGTATGACCAATAGAAAGAAAGTCCTTTCATGGTACAGACTTAAACGCCCCTCAAGTTCATCACTTTATGGTAAAACTAAGCGGAAGAAATATAAATAATTATAAAATATTGGATACTTATAATCATAAAATACTGGCTATTTTATATTTTTATAAAATTGTATTGGAAGTTCATGATATTCACCAATTATAGAAATTCAGGTAAAACTTTTACAAAATGGTAAATCTATACATGGTCATTTGTCCTAAATATTGAGAAATGAGGATGCAATGAGTGCATTATTATTTTTTTTTATCGATGGTGGTCTTTAGTTTTTAACTTTTCAGTGTAACAGATGAATGAAGGAAAAATTATTCTTACACAATGCTGCTACTTGTCTCTAAGCCTATCTGACTCACATATGTGGCTTCACAATTATTTGGCTATTTCAGACTTCAAATAAACTTCCCATCAGTGTATAACTGACACTGATCAGGGCCTTGAAAATAGTAAGTGATGTTGCTATTTGACGTTGTCACTCTGGTGAAATATAAACCCTGAGAGAGGTGTCATTTGAACACGCTTTTTTGAGGAAAGGAGAGGTTCATTCTTAATTGGATAATGAAAAATCTTAAATTAAAAAAAAAAAAAAAAAGGCAAAGAGAAAATACTTAGTTGATATCTTAAAGCAAAATCAGAGTCAATGTATTTTGCATATTGTTGTAGAAATAATTTTTCAGATGCTAGCCAAACAAATGACTCCTGTGTGATTGGTGTACAACATTTTTCCTTTTTATTAGTTCTACAGGAAGAGAATGAAAAGATATTTTTTATCACGGCGGAATGTTTTGTTTCTACCAAAAATAAAACTATGGATTTAATTTTCAATTCATTTATTTTCTTATGGTATAACTTGAACTTTATTCCTAAATCAAATTGAAAAATTTCAGGACAATAAGCACAAAAATATCTAGACATTTTCACTATTAAAACCAAACTAAACAAACAAAAATCCCCCCAAACAAACCCAAACTAAAAAACTTATAACCAGAAGTTCAGAAAAGTTGTGAATGATTGAAATTTAATTCAGAGCAGTTCAGCTTGTGATAGGCTTGTGGTGGGTTTTTTGGTGTTGTTTTGTTTTGTTTGGTTTTGTTGGTTGGTTGTTTTGTTAGGGTTGGGTTGGTTGTTTTCAACTTTGTAAAATCATTGCATTCAACGTGTCTGGTGATTTCCAGAGAAACATTGGAAATTCTCTATCATTTGATTTTGGTTTGACAATTGTATAAATTTTATGTAATACCGGGGCTTTGGCTTCTCACAGTAGAAGGTGAGAAGAGTTCAGTCAAGCTTAACAGAGAGCACTCAATGTGGAAATCAGGTTCAGGATTCCCACTAGCATGTAGGTGAGTGGAAAAAATCCCGTCTGGGCTCCATCCTTGGCCCAGTCCTCTTCAACATCTTCATCAATGACTTGGATGCAGGAATGGAAGACATTTTAAGGAAGTTTGCAAATGACACAAAATTGGTCGACTCCCTCGAGGGCAGGCAGGCCCTGCAGAGAGACCTGTAGAGGTCAGAGAGATGAGCAATCACCAACCACATGAAGTTTAATAAAGGCAAGTGCTGAATTCTGCACCTGGGATGGGGCAAGCCTGGTGGCAAGTACAGACTGGGGAATGAGTGGCTGGAGAGGGACCTGGGGGTCCTGGTTGAGGGCAAAGTGAATATGAGGCAGCAGTGTGCCCTGGCAGCCAGGGGGGGCAATGGTGTCCTGGGGTGCACCAAGCACCGCATCACCAACCGGACAAGGGAGGTGATTGTCCCACTCTGCTCTGCACTGGGACAGCCTCACCTTGGGTACTGTGTACAGTTTGGGGAACCACAATATAAAAAAAGACATCAAGCTGTTGGAGAGCAATAAGGATGGTGAAGGGTCAGAAAGGGATGACTTATGAGGAGCTGCTGAGGTCACTTGGATTGTTCAGTTTGGAGAAAAGGAGGCTGAGGGGTGATCTCATTGCAGTACATGGCTTCCTCATGAGGGGAAGAGATAGAACGGTTACTGATTTTTTCATTTCTGTGACCAAAGACAGGATTTGGGGAAATGTCAGAAAGCTGAATTCAGGGGAGGTTTAGGTTAGGTATTAGGAAAAGGTTTTTTACACAGAGGGCAGTTAAGCAATGAAAAAAGCTCATCAGGGAACTGATCATAGCACCAAGTCTGCCTGAGTTGAAGAGAGGTCTAGATGATGCTCACAGGCACATGGTGTGATCCTGGAGATGCCCTACACAGGGACAGGAGTTGGACTTGATGATCCTGATTGGTCCCCTACAATTCAACGTATTAAATGATAAGAATGTATATAGCATAGAAAAAGAAATCATTTTACATGGACTGCAAGAATAAAGCAAATGAGTTGCTTATAGTCACAATATCTAGTAGATCCTGCTCACTTCTGTTTGAGACCACCTTTTGGTGGCCTATCCATCCAGAATCCCCCCCACTGTTATTTATGAGATTTTCTCCCTTGCCAACTTCTGTACAATTTCACTGTTGTCTCTGAACCCATGTGGGTAATTCTGCAGTGATCTCTTAGCCAATATGTGGCAATTCCATGTCATTGTCAAGTAAGAGCTTCATGGCTGCAATAATTAGGATGACGGAGATTTAAAACTGCCAAGTTGAACAGCAAGCTCTGTAGCCACTGAGTAATAATATAGACTTTTCCAAGATCCAAGTTTCCTCTTCACAGCATTGATACCTGCTTTGGAAAAATGTTCTTGCAGTTGCTCCAGGATGGTGCTGGAGGAGCTTCCGCAGGTGTAACGCAGGTGTCTCAGACTGATGTCTCAGTCATTCTGCCTGTGGTTTCTGCTCAGCTCAGTGTATCAAATGGTATTGCCAAGAAGATTGTAGCTCATTATCTTCACCTCCTCTGATACTGAACATTGCAATGAGGTGGTAATAAATCTGACCCTAAAAGCTCTAATTTTTTTTTTTTTTAGCACAACTTGGGATGTGTTTTTCAGGAAGCTTTGGATTACCATAGCATAGGCAGGTTGGGATCTAGAACTAAAAAAAGGGTTGAGCTAAATAAAATTTAAACATTCTTAATTAAACTTGGGTTATCAGGCTTTGTTTCCCTATGAAATGCTCTCAGTGGCAAGGATAATACACACTGATTCAGTAACTATCACTAATGAGGTTTCATTGATGTATTCGTTAAAGTTCTTACTGAAACAGTGCACAGTAAGTTCCATAGTCAATATGCTTGTGAGCAATGTGTTCCACTAACAGTGATGGGCACAAATTGGGCTGATTTGTTAATTGTTTTTATAATTTGGGAAATCTTGAAGTCCTTATTTCTCATTCTGTTCCCCACCCTGATGATTTGGCTCTTTTATAGGGTAGTAAAATACATAATTTTCCTCTTACTTACCATTGCTCAAGACATTTACAATCTATGAATTCTTCTAAATATGTGTGGTTTTCCTGCCCCATTTGAAGTCCATCCAGGCTTGGCTTTGTGAGTCGGTGTCATCTTTCTTATTGTCCATTGTAAGGGGTTTCAGGTTGGGTTTTTCCTGTGAACAAAAGAAAGAAGGTTGGTTGAATGTATCTGGGAGAAACTGAGACTTCTGTTCCTTGGCATTTACCTAGTACAACATAACTTTTATAACAGAGATTTTGTAGTGATTTGCTATTAACAAAGCTTACCTGCAATAAAATATAATCTGTGATATCCCTTTGTTATGCTTAAATGAATTTTATTTATAATGAATGAATTTATATGAATTTTATTTTATTTATATGACCAAAATGGAAAATTTCAATTTTTGCACTTCTCAAGTGGTCACCCCCTGTACATATCAGTGTTTGAGACATGGTCTTGAAAGCAGGAAAACCCCCTGGTGTTCAATGGCTTTTTAGCATCCCACAGCCTGACAGCACTCCTGCTGTGGGCTCCCTGGTATTTGTATGTTCTTCATTATGCAGGGCTAAACCCAAATACCTGGGTTTCACCCTTAGTATTATAAAATGGTGACATTTACTTCACCTAATTTGAGCTAAGGTCTGGGAAAGCAGGTTCAGCTTTCTCTAGTTTTATATTAAATTTAGAAACCTTGTTCTACTTAAGTAATAATAATTGTGTTGGTATTTTCCTCCTCAGTAATACAGCTTGTTGCATGAGCATGAAGTAACAAATATGGTCTGGAGTTTGTTTTGCTTGATATTTTGATGGTTGTATAAATAAGTGGTGACCTGACTCCTAGCAAGCTGAAACAACAACAAAATTTTGAGACACTTGATTTTTAGCTTTGCAGCTTGGCTGTGGCTGGGCTGAGGACGAGCAATACCAGAGTTGCAAGGAGTGCATATTATTGTATGAAATTTACTGCGAAGAAGAGTGATATGAATAGAAAACATATAGAGTAGCTTGCTGCATGCTAGCAGGTCTTCTCTGGGTTCCTAAATGTTAACTGGGTAGTAATGTAAGTTATTACACTCATTAAATTAGGCCGCAAACAAGTCAACAATGATTCAGCAAAATGGGTTTGTTTGTATAGTGCAAGGAAGTCTGATAGATATCCAGTCAAACATTTATGGCTAAATGGATGAAGATTTTAACATTACAGCCTAATAAAAACCCCATACTGTGTGATTAAATAAGAGGGAAAGCAGTAAAAAAGAGAAAGCGTAATGATGGTAACATGTAGGTCAGTTACAATTTAATTGTCATTGCACTTCATTGCTAACATATCAATTTTCTGCTGCCTAGCTGAGCAGAAAACAACAACTTAACATGTACAGTGGGCCTGTGCCTGCTTGGCAAAACCCCACTTCCATCACCTGCTTTTGACTACTTCCTTAACAGCCGCGTGAAGTCTTCCTGCCTTAATAGGATAATCTTGCTGGAAGCTCCTGCTGATTGTGTCCTCCCTGCGTTCAATGCATCAGTGAACAGTAAATTTACATCACGCTCTCCATAGATGCTAAAATTAGGTTGTTTGCCTTACAACTTTCAATACTCCTGCACCAAGAAACACCTGCTTACAGATTTATATTGTTTTATTTAATGGCTTAAAATAAAGATAGCTTTACAGTGGTAATACCCTGATGTACCATACTGGAAGAGCACAATGGCTGATCGTTTTTCTTACTTACCCAATTTATACTGTGTCTCCTTGCCATATAAGGTATAGCTTCATTAGCATTAATTGCAGCTTTAGAAACTCCATGGAAGTATTTATTCCTGCCAACTTTTTTCCACCATTTGATATTTCCAGTGGCACTGAGGAAAGCTGCAAGGGGGGGTGGGGAGTGGGTGAATCTGTGGAGTTCTCTGGTTGGTTGGTTTTTTTGGTTTTTTGTTTTGGTTTTTTTTTTAATCTGGATAGTTTAGTGAGATCTCAAAGGGATGTTGGCTTTGGCACCTTTTTAAAATGTTAGCTCTAAAGAACTGTCTGTCTAGCACACTTACGCTGATCTATAGTAATGTCTTAACAGAGTACATAACCAAACTATTAATTCAGGTGCCTAAGGTGACATTTTTTTATCCAGCTCTGCAGAGCTGATTTTATATAGATTAGAACACAGCTCCTAGTTGGATGGGGAAAAAAAAAAAAAAAAAAGTGGGTGGAGCAACATGGCAACACCCAAGGTGCTTCAGGAAAGAGGCTGGAAAAATTGTATTCCTGCAAAAGTGTTGTAGAGACGAATGCATTCAAAAGCATCAAATCTAAATATTGGGAATATTTTTTACCCTTTCTTGATCTAAAAGTTAAGGGGGATCTTTTGCCATAAACATGGGCAGACTGGTCTATTAAAGCTAGCCCCTGCTTTGGGGGCAATACAAAAGATAGCCACAAAAGAAGGCTTTGTGTTAGGGTGAGGGGATCTGGTGCATGCTGGGGACAGTGCAATGAAGTGGATGTGTCTTTGAACAAGGAATTTCACTTTTTGCAGTCACTGGCCAGTGTGCTTAGATGTTACCTGGCTCTCCAAATTCACACTGCACCTTTGTGTTCAGTGTGAGCTGGTACATCCCCAAGGAAAGGTGGTATCATGGAGCTTCCTGACCCTGGGGGGATGTTACTCAGCCCCTGGCTGGTGGTGGTAGGATGAAGCCTTGTATCCACTGTATTGTGAGTTCATCCTCTACAAATGTTCAAGATCTCTCTGGCTCTCTGTGAAACAGCAGTTGAAAACCAATGTGAAAAACTGAGACCTGAAATCTAAGGGTGCATTAACTTGATACTAACATAGGGAACGTGTACTTTTCTGTACTGTAAGGGCTAATGAAGCTGAAAAATAATTTTCCCTTCTGATGTTTCACGTATTAAACTTCAACAGCTCAATATGGTTCATGTAATTGTGGGTCTTGTAAAGTGTGATGGCTTCCACCCAGTTTCTGACCCACCAGCCTCCCAGCCAGATCGTGCACTTCTATTTTACTTTTTAAAATTTTAATTATTTTGAGAAAAATCCAATTAATACTTGCTACCCTTTTTTGCTCTGAATGAAATGGAAACCCATCTTTGAGGCAGATGCCAGGGGCAAATGCTGAGATGGAGAATGAAAGAATGGGGGAAACTTACTGGACCACATGTCCCTGCTAGTTAATAGGAACCAGGGAATGGTGACTTTTCCAGACTTGTTGACTCTTCTGTGCATGTCTTGAATCACAAACTGTCCTAAGGCTTCTGTCGTCTTCAGGTCTTTCTCACTTGCCTTTACAGGCAAGTTCATTGAATGTCAGTTGATGCTCTGAGTTCTGCTTCGGAGCTAAAAAGGACATTGAGGTAGCTATTCTAGATTTAATTGCTGACCTAAAAAATTTAACTAGATAGTAGTAAAAAAGCTCATGAGAGCTGGGCCTTTGGTGTCAATACTTGATGACTGTTGTGTCACACAGTAAGGTTTGTGATGTAAGGAATTCTGTGTTACCATGGCATTGCCTGATCTCCGCTCTGATTGTAGTTTGGGCATAGTCTGACTACAAAGGAGGTCCTAATTAATTTATTTTAGGATTTGCTGATTTATCATGTTTGCAATCTACTCTCATCTCAAAAGAACTTAGCTTCAAATGTGGGAATATAGGATGTCTATTTTAATATATGGTGAGTTCAAGTAGCATGTCATGATTGTATACGTTTTCTGTACAACTGTAATGGTAGTAATATAGATCCAAATTCAGGTATCAAAAGTCATAAACGTAGGTACTCACACCTGAAAATTAAATTGCCTGATGTTTTCAGATAATATACCCTCTGTTTTCTAAAACAGAACAAAAACTATCAGTATTTTTCTGAAGAAAGCCTCCAAAGTATCACAGAGTTGCAGGAGCTAGGAGTGCCAAAACATATGAATTGCTGCACAGTTTCGCCTTGGTTTAGTTGTTGTCCAAACTTTTTTTATCAGTTTTAGCCTCTCTCTAAATATTATCTGAATATCTGAAATTTCAAAATGAGAATGTAGATTTGGAACTTACTCAGTCGTGAATTTTAGAATAAGTCTAAATAGCGTTAAATAAGTTTACTTCCTGTGAGGGTACATCTAAACAGTGTCTCTAGGGTGGATGGAAACATCTTAGGGGAGATGTTTCCAAATCTCTTCCACTGCTGCTGTGAGCCTTTGTAACTAGACACCTTTTTACTGAACTTCTATATTCCTGGTTTCTTTGGTCCATCCTTTGGCAGATACAGGTTTCTGCAGTGTGGGAAAGTGCATGTCATACGTACCTGTTATCATTATAGTCCTTGGCTGCTGGGGAGCCCTGGGACTGATCCCTCTGGCCATGTCACCTCCCCCTAAAGAGAGTTATCGTCCCTTTGCACCAGCCTTTAAGAGCAAGATCAGCTTTCATAGGTAATAGGCCTCTCCCTGTGAAATAATTTAATAGCAAGTGCATTCCTCTGTGCACCTGAGAGCTCCAGGAGGTTTTCTGCCTTCCAGCAGCAGAGTGTCTCCTATAGCTCCCTGTGGTGAAATACATCTCCACAATCCACACCCTCGCTCAGCATGACCAGCACCTAATAGGCACCATTGAGCCCCATTGCAATAGCATGTATTAGTGGCTTTAGAGTAAACTGCTTGCAAAAATCAGCCTAGATAAAATACCCAGATGTTTATGGTCAAAAGGTGTATTGGGAGTCAGTGAGGCAGCAAAGACCTATTTGGTGTGTGTGTTTCAAGGCTTAACAAGATCCACATCTGTATGTACAAGCCAGTAAGAGCAGTTGAATAGTTCTCTTTCCATACCTATTTTTTTGCTGGTTTTGGTTTGTTTGGGTTTTTTGGTTGTTTGGGGTTTTTTGGGTTGGTTTTTTTTTGGCTGGTTAAAAATTAAGTTTTAGTTTCTTCTCAGTGCAGTTTAGGATCTGCTTGCCATATGCAACTGGAATCATAGTAAAGGGAAAAATTGTTGAAAGAAAAGTGGATTTGAATCCTTTTGTGGAAAATGACAGCTGTAACACAATTAGTAAAAACCAAAAAAAACCACACGAAAAAAACGAAACGAAAAAATCAAAAACCACTTTCAGACATACCTTATTTTCTCTGGTTTCTTAATGCTGTTATCTTAGTGACACTACCCCACTTGCAATTATGCATGAAAAGAAAATCCAGCAACAGCCAAAAACTTCCACAGTTTTTCCTTTGAGCTTTTGAGGCTGTGGTGCTGGATGGGCTGTATGACCAAAAGGAATGAAGCTGTAGGTTGTGAAAAATCTCTGTGATCAAGGATGACAGCCAGCTCTGCAGTGGTGTGCCGGGTTCTGCTTCCTTGGAAGCCCTCTTTTCCCCTCAGATTACCCAGCAGAATCCATAATAGTTTAGTTCCCTTTGAGAGGCTGATGATTTCATCCTGCTTTCTCTCTCAGCACAAAAACGTGTAGCAAAGCCTTTTGGCTTTGTGGGGCAGCAAAGGGTGAATTCTGGGGAAATAGACCCACTTGTAGTGAGTAAAAGGGTTCACCCTAATGTTTTGGTTCTCTTCGGTACCTGACTTCAATTCATGAATCAATATGGCATTATTATTTTTTTTCCTAAGTAGCTGGCAATGTATTTTTGCAATTTGTGGTTTTATCTCCGAAACTTCTTTGTACCCGGCAGTGCAGAACACCAGGTTTGTGGTGTACTGTGCATTCCCCAAGGCCTGGCCACTTCACCTGTATTTTCCTTGTAGTCTCTTGTGCTTTCTTGAGGTTGAGAGATGGGTTCTGCATTTACCACCCAGTCTACAAGTAGGGCATGTGCTTGTTTAACTGCTGAGGTTGATGCTATTTCATATCTTGTGACATAATTTTAGGTGGCTTATTAGACTTATGATTGATGACAGCCAAAAGAGGATATGCAGCTACTCACTGACATTCATGCTTGCCTTTTAAATATCATACTATCTAGCTTCAGATCTCTATTTTACACTCAAGTGCTCTAAGCCCCACATTAGCGCATCTCTTCCTTCTTCAAATTAATGTATTCTGTTAAATGCACTAATATTTCAGTGGTGGATTTTGAAACGGATCTGCATTATTTGCCCTTTTCCCATTATTTGCCCTTACTTCTCAGTCAAATACTAACAACACTCTCCACTGAAACTAAATTGTAAATATTCCCCTTACTGTTATGTCGAACCCTGGCTATTTCTTTATTTTTTTTTTCCCCTCCTTATTAAATTATGTTTACCTGAATACATCAGGTTCATTTCACCTAAGCAGGATGTCCCATTAAGCATGACAAGTAGAAGGTTGTGAGATTAATGCCCTTCTTGAGCCTGAATTAGCGTGTCAGCATCTTTTCAGACCTGGGACCAGAGAACATAGGAAGCCTGCCGTAATGGACCTTAGCCTTTAACTGAACTGCTCTAATATTATTCCTATAACAAGACTACTTTTAAAGAGGCTCATTATTGGCTTCATTAGATATGTTACTTGCATCAGTGGCTGTAGTTACTCGTATAATATGGAAGAGGTTAACATAGCATATTTTTTATGTATTATATGGCATATAGCTTGAAGTAGCCAAAAGGTTTATGGCGATGTAATTGGTAGTTAGTGTGAAATTTGTAAGACAAATAGACAATACCTAGGGTAACCCCTATAATCCTCTCCTTTCAGTTTTTTACAGCCACCAAAGGGCCTCATTAAAACAGCAGTCAGCACCTTAGTGAAAAGATACAGTGCTTATAGTGCCCAAATGTGACAGAAAATCTGCATTTTGTAAATCTGACACCTTTGATAGATTATACAGTGTGAAGCCATTGCTTCTAAGCATTATGATAACGCTTAAGGTTCTCTTCTGAATCCAACCGTGCTATATTCACTGGATATAACAATGTGAAAAAGAGCTGGTTGAATAAAATAAAGCATGTGTGATGGAGAGGAGCCTTTTTTCCTTTGATACAAAGCTCATCTCATGCAACGGAACTAACAGCTATGGTTGATATCCCCAGCTCTGCTTGTACTGAGGGATATGGGCTTATAAATATTGGCAAAATAACTTTAATATTCAGGTGCAGAAAGAAGCTCTGGCTGCATTAACCAGTTTATGTGTCTTCTGTAAGGGAAGACTGTGTGGAGCAGCGATGATATTAAGATTTTTATTTTTTTTCTCTCTTTTGAGACTAAATTCTGCTCTTGCTTAAACTCGTGTAAACCCAAGTGGATTCCATTGCCCTGAGTGAATCCTATTGTCACTCAGAGTCCTGTAAGCCAGTGCATTACACAGATTTACATGGGATAAAATGGACAGGCATGAAAGAGCAAGAATCTGACCCAGAGAGTTTATTATTCTTCTTATTTATAACAAAAATGAACTGCATACACAGAGCATGGGCTTTGAGTACTGTGGTGGTTGTAAGAAACCTCAGTTCTTGGTAAGATATTTTAGCTACTAAAACATATTTCATAGAGTGAACTATTGAAACTGAGCAAACATGAGGTGCCATGGTTGATTAATTGCAACTATTTGCTCTAATCACAAAAGGCAACCTCAAACAGCCAGAGCTTCAAAGGAGTGATTGTTATCTTCCCCTCCATCTAAGAGATATGCTCAAGTGTTTGGAGCTGCAAAAATTTTAAGAACTTGCCAAAAATAAAATGAAAACTATCAGTTAGCTCACATTGCCTCCCTTGCAGCAGAGGAAGTTCTAGATTTTTTTGCTCAGGGGGATGGAATGTAGGTTATGATGTTTACTTGGGCTTCAAATGTGACAGCTGTTTACCTCTTCATCTAGTAACTGAAAGATTCCCTTTTAAATTAGAGCTTCTGTAGACAAAGAGTGGAGCACAAGTTGCATTCAGTTCCTTGGCAAAAACATAGCACTGATAATTTTGAAGAGTTAATTCCACCTTATTCCTTTGATCCCTTCAGAAAATGTACCAATGTGTATTGCTAAAAGAGGAATGCAAACAAAAAAGGGAGAGTGATTATATATATGCAATCCTTTAATTCCCTTTTGCATCAGGATTTGTTCCTGCTTATAGTAAATCTCCTGTTCAAAGGTGCAGAATTGGTCCCTGACAGTAATAAGGACCTAAACAACATTGTTCTCAGTGATTCAATGAAGTTTAATTTTTATCTCTTGAAAAACAAAGGAAAAAAATGTTCAAGAATTGAACCTGAAAAGTATTTTCAAGCAAGAATTTTCATAACTTAAATTCCAAGTTTTAAAGAAGGAAAAAAAATGTGCAAGAAATAGATGCATTTGAATCAAGCAGCAAACCAGGAAATAGCTGGACTTACAGTGAGGGCAATTTGGGGCTGTAGTTATTCTATTATGTAATGTAAAGTACTTCAGCCTATCTTCATAATACTTAAAATTTAAAAATCCATGATGGTGTCAGAAGTACTTCAGAATCTTTTTGTTGTTGTTGTTTTGTGTTTTTAAAAGCCACTCTTTGACAATGCCATATTGATCCATGAGGTTGTTTTCTTCAGTAACCTTAATCAGACGGATCATCTTTGTATTTTATTTTTGTTTTCCCAGGACTACAATCACAGCTACTTGCTCTTAATGTTTATAAGCACAGAGTTTAAAATGTAGAAGGGTGAAAGCTTTCTGTTGATGATGAAGAGGAACTTTTTTGTGTCTTCTGCTGCATTGTGTTATCTGAAGTGTCATCACCAAAGCGATTCCTTGTAATTACATTCCTCTTTTCCAAGTTGGACAGAAATCGCTTTATTTTTTTATTTATTTTCTAAATAATAGTTATTAAAATGCAGGCCTAAGAAAACCTCTAAGGAGCAACAAAACCTCTCTTGTTCAGCATTTGACATCAGTAGAGACTAGACCTAGGTGTATATTTTGGGCTGTACAGTGAGTTAGGCAGTGCTGGTGCAGAGGCCACACTAATCCCAGGTGCCAGACCTGGAGGGTCACTGGCTCTCCTTTCATAGCCCAGGAGCTTCTCTCTATTGAATCACAGTTTAATTATTAAAGTGACCATTATATTTATTTTAAAATTAAAATCTGATCAGTGGTCACTGGTCTGTAAGCAAGTGTATGTACCTGGATTCCTTGTGAAGGACAGTGCTGTAAAATTGAAAGGGCCTTATTTAATCTTGCATGAGGATACTCAGCAGCACCTAACAGCAAATTGTCTCAGTTGTGCATACCAGAAGCGATTCAGTTGCAAGCAGCAAAACAGGGGCTTGCTTAGGTATGGATAATATTGAAATCTGGTCCAGTAAAAAGCCTTTTAGATTAACTTGTTTTACCAAAGTCCAGGTTTTGATCAATACAATTGCTCACACTGTCAAATGTACATTTATGAGTATCATGTCTGAGGTTTTTAATTCAGTGGATTATTCACATCTGTTAGGTGAGAATTACAGAGAGCTGAAATAATGTATTCTTGTGTTTTAGATCTATCACTGCCAAGGGCTACTGAATAGTAAGTATCAACATCTGTGTTACTTCTTCTTTGAGCTTTCTGATTAAATGTGTCTAAACATTTCAGCTTATACTGGAAATAAAAATAAAAGTAGTTTCAAGCCAGACGATGTAGGATTTCCACAAAACATTCTAACTGCAAGCATTAGGGGACTATATGTTCAATTAGCCCTAAATAACATTAACCTGGTGTTGTGATTTGTGTTATTGAAAGGACATTAGGCTCTTGAAACTGTAAATAGTGGAGTAAATATAAATAACGGTACCTGCATTTTGACAGTGATGTTCCACCTCTCCTTCCCTGCATACACAAAAATCATTCAAATGCCTTTTCTTTCCCTGACAAAAATATTCATTAAAAACATTTCACTGTGCTGCCTTTTAATATAGTGCGGGCATTCAACCTGCGCAGGAAGCTTCCTGGAACCACACAAATACTGTGTAATTATCTTGTGGCTCCCTGCTGGCTGCTGCATATTCCAGGCACAAAGTGAGCAGCACATTTCTAGAGCCTGACTTCTGTCTTCATTGTCCCTGCTCGGAATATGAAGCTCCACTTCATTATAGCAGACCTGATCAAACTTGATAGATTTAGCCATTATTCTTGACTGTGTCAACTTTCCACAGCTTTTTTTTTTTTGCTTTTTTTTTTTTTTCTTCTTGGGCTCTTTTGTTTTGCCACCCAGGGAATGCATCTTATTTCTAGGCACTCTGGCTCTCTGTATTTCTTGCTCTGTCTCTGTCTGCTTTCCCCCCACCCCCAAATCAAGGTTTCACCAAATAATGCTGCTTGTGCATCATGTGATTCAAGGAAAATAAGGCTTGCAATTTTTTCTCAATTGTCCTTTATGGTTTTTATTGACTTTTTTTTTCAGTTTGTTTCTATAAAAAAAAAAAATTATACTGCAATATTGACATACAATATGGAAAAGCTCTGAAAATCCTTATTTTCTGTTAGGGGTACAATAAATTTAACATTGTGAGGATTTTTTTTGTCTGTTTTATGACAACTTTCAAGTAGCACTTCAGAACTCATATTTTCAGACATGATTCAAACAAATGTATCTTATAAAAATTTATAAATCATTACTTTGTTTATTTAACCTAGAGACATATCACCTCATTTTCTTTGCAAAAGGCACTAGATCATTCTTTGGGCAAATACAGATGTTAATACAACTGGTTTACCATAACAGATTGCTTTGTAGTTTTTGAGAGTTGCTATGCAACAATAGAGAAGTGCGGTGCAGCTCCAACTGATTTTTAAAGTACTGGGTAAAATACAGAGCATTGTCCTAGCTAGCCAAACACAGATAACCTTAAATTGCCACAAAATTAGATAGCCAGTAGGTGAGAAATTTGCTCCTGAATTTGTATCGAACATGATTTCTGTGATTTCTCTGATGATGAAAAAAGGGATGAAGCTTTTCAAGCCTTACATTTGATCTGCAGCATTTGTTTTATTGGCGTGCACATTTCAAAAGCACGATAAATGTGGAAAAGCATTTTATAATTAATTTTGTTTATTAAATACCAATCATGAACTGTTAAAACTTGAGAAAGAGATTACGCTTCTTTCCTTTTGTCTCTTTTTTGGCTGCAGATTAAAAGGTAAAGAATGTCTCATAATTTCCACAAGTTTACTGAAAGATTCTTATTGAGGTATATTGTTTAGCAGCACTTAAATACTGTTGGGAATTGATACGACTTAAATTTAATGTTATGCTTTTTAAATTAAAAAATCATTATTTTTTAGAGTGGCATTTTCAGTCTCACCAAAAGCTTCTCAGCATCTTAAAATGTAAATTGCAGAGAAGCAACACAAAGGATAAAGAGAAGATTTTGAAGGCAATCACAGTGATCACTTAATTCAGTCTCTGCATATCCACTTGGCATAAGGTAATTAGAGTGCCACACTGCTGTAAAGACAGAAAGCTTAGGGTACCATTCTGACTCACCCAGACGATAATACATGATTAGAAGTCAGTGACAGATCACAACTGCTGAATGACCCACCAAGGTCTTATCAAGGGCAAATCATATAATTAGCATGCACTTCGCTGGCTGAGGAGTACAGTGCTATTGTTCTGGCACAATCAAATTAGCCCAGCCAATGAGGTCACTGTTCCATGACCTTAGAGACATTTTGGGTTTTATTTTTTTACCACATAAAAAAAAAAAAAAAAAAAAGCCACCAACCCCAAAATAGAAAAACCAACAAACCCACCCCAATTTAAAATGAGCTGAAGTTCTTGCAGATGCTGCAAATATGTTACGAAAGCACTTTTGGAAGACAGTCTGCCAGCTTCCTTAGTTCATCATGTATGGAATAAAGGAGTTGGCTAACGCAGTCTGACCCTGGGGGACACATATGCAATGGAACCACTTTGACAGAAATTCAAGCATCTAGCGAGGCCTGGAACTCATTTGCCCTGAATGCATCCACAGCATCATGCATATAATGGGGGAAGGGGAGCCTTCATGCAAACACAACATCTTTCTGTCGTTATGATAATTATCACAATTATCTTGATTTGCTCCTTTTATCTGCATTTTCCCCAAGGTTTGGCTGTTTTGTCTTCCCACTGCACCTCCTGAATAGGGCTCTCAGCTAAGAGCAAGAGCGGTCAGGGATGGTAGCCACCAACAATACTTCAGGTGTGCTGCAGAACATTCTCCAGACTATAGTGCCCCCCAGGCTAGTGAAGAAGTAGAACCTCCCTCTTCACAGCACAGTTCTACAAAGCAGTCAGAGCCATGAACTCTTTTGCTTTTCGTTAAATTTGGCATTGCTAGGTTTTTTCCCTTTATTGTCTAAACAGGAATACAGCTTTGAATTGATCTGCACACTTGTTAATATGCATGGTATATAGGAAAGCCATTGTAACTTTTAGGAAAATTGAGAACATAGCCTTTATTTGTATTCTCTTCCCTCACCCTGCACATATTTGGGCTGCATATTCCAACCTCTCCTGGATAATTGTATCAAAAACATCTATAATGAATTATCTCTGTCATGTCTGGGCCTCTGTCACTGCTTCTCTTTACTACTTTTTTTTTTTTTTTTTTTTTTTTTTTAAGGTTGGTTTAGGTTAACTCAAGATAAGAACCTAGAATGTTTATATTTCATGAATTTAAAGATGAGCTTACATATTCAGTGAAAAAGGAAATGAAAGCACTATGTTCAAGTAGCTTCCTTTCTTTTCAAGGGTCCTGGTCCTAGGTCTTTTTCAGATAGGAGATGTGTTACATCTGGTATTTGTGCATGACAGGCTCTTTTCAGCCCCCCTCCTTGGTAATACTACATCACTGCATCCATTAATACTGTTTGTGACATCACAACAGCAGTATTGATGTTACAAATGGAGAACTATGACCTTGTAGTTTAGTGCCCAGCAGCAGGAGCTGTGAAGATGGGATCTACTATTTGCAAGATTGTTTGTTATAATTAGGCATTATGGAGCGAGAAACAGTCAAAGGCTAAATTGATGCATGCTTAAATAATATATTTCCAGTGTTTTACTGGGCATAAAAGTTCACTTTGGAGCCATTTAATAATTCCAGATATTACTTTGTTTCGTACATATGACTTCTCTTGCCTCAACACTCATAGTCTTATACAACAACTTTGTGACCCTTCCCTGTTGCAGAATACATTTTTATTGATAAATAAAAATTCTTTACTGATTACAGTTTGTAGATAAAATACAAGAATTTATTCGAGAAAGAAATTCAAATTAAAAATCGGTGATTCAGGGTCTTCCCTCATAATTAATTCATACAATACCTTTCATTTATTGTAAATACCTAGGCTGAGGCTGCAAAAGTCTGTGCCATTGAAACTTTCCAGTGTCTGGCAGAAAGCTTATTTCTAAAGGTCTTGTTGATTGTGCAAACACAGGAACATTTTCTTTGCTTGAGAATTAATATTGACTGTGTATATAGCGAGAGCAGTACTCCATCTACCCATAAAATCATATAAACATATATAATTACTATGAAAAATCTAATCTATTTCTGGATACTTAGTCTGTGATAACTTTTGTTTCATTGCATAAAGTGGTAAATTATATACAAAGAAGTAATTATGGTTGTTCTTGAATCAGAAAAGATGGAAATATACACTTTGTAAATATAGACCTACTTTTCCTAAAAGACATATATTTCTTCAATTTAAAAACATATATGTTTGTATGTGTGAGTGTCAGTGTGTGGATGTTTATCTGTCTGTGTAGAAATAAAATGAAAAACCATTCCTTTGTATATAGTGCATGTGCAGATGTATGTATAAACGTATAATAATTCACAGTCCCACAAGCTCCTGGTGGACATTCCTGCCTCAGTCATTCAGCCCCCACCATGAAAGTCCCCTAACAAACAGGATTAAAATTCACTCCTTTCAGCCATCCTAGGCATTTATTCCTTCCTTTTCATTGAGCTACATTTGTCTGATTTAACAAGATAAGATTTGAGTGCTGATGCAGCCCGTTGTTAATGCAGCAGCCGCATCCACCATACCATTGACACTATGCATCAGAGGGATGCATAAATCAGGTATTCAAAAAAAATTAGATATGCAGCACACCAGTTTTATAGTCCCAGCCTCAGAAATTGAAATGGCCCAGATTAATGTATTATATCTTACACACTGTCCGAGTGAATCAACTTTAATATATTGAACAGATTCGCAGAACAAGACTTTGTTATCTAAGGAGCACTCGGAAGGAGGAATTGACCTGAGGATTTGATTTGGTTCAGGTAGTTCATGTTGTACAGCTGCATTTGAATAGTTTCACATAAAAATAAAATTTGTATCAGAAATATTTCACATCATTCTGAGCTTGTTCGTATTGAAGCTTTGCGGTGGGGCAATATTACAGAAACAATGTCCAGCAAAACATGATTTTAACCTTTGCTTCAGACATGTCAAAACAATATAATGTAATTTTAATGCAAACTGCTGTTTCATAAGGGGTGCTTCCACACACTGACTGTAATTAGTTTAGGTCTATACTGAAAATGAAAAGCCCATTGAATTTCATATAAGATGGAAACGCCACAATTTACACCACTCTGCTCCCAGAGCGTATGTTCTGTCTGAAGCCATGCAGGGAGATGGTTTAGCTGTATTCTCTATTGACAACTCATAAAACACCTTTACCTGCATAATCAAGGACAGATGAATATTAAGGTGTGAGGGAGGCGTTCTTTATTTTGAACTATTATTCCTATTAGGGCAGGTTTTGGATTACCGTTCACTTGCTGAAAATAAGGCAAAGACCTGATGGATTAAGAGGAGGCATAACAAGGTGCCAGAGGTATGTGTTGAAGGGCTGTGAAGCATGTTTGCAGAGATATTTGTTCTGCTTATTCCTTTCCCTCAATTATATAGTTCCTGGGTAATTTGCTAGAATTTAACAGCAGATGTATTGTTAAGTGAGTGGTTTTGTAGCTCCTCTTAGTTGTTTCCTTCTTACAAAACACAGAATGGGTTTTACTGGTTCAAGAGTTGCCTTGCCCTGAAGTGTAAGGAGGAACTTGGCTTTCTGCTGACAGCTGTTCTTCATGGGGATACCTGTAAAGGGAAATGATAGCTTAGCACTTCTGCAGACTTTCAATGAAGAGTGATTAGAAAGTGCTTACAACTGTAATTGTGCTGTGCAAATTACCACTGACAAATTCCATTTTCTGAGTGTCCAGTAGGTACCTTGAAGGGGACTGGGCAAATTTTCCTGGCCTTTGCGCTCCTGGAGATGCAAATGATGCCCAGTAGGATTTTAAAACACTCAGGCATCTGACTTGACTTGAGATCAGTAGGTGTCAGGTGCTTTTCAGACATCTGGTAACTCTAAAATATGGTCAATATTCTTTTTCAACATACAACACCTCCCCACTCCCTCAAGCATGGCCCAACCCCTTGATATGAAGCATATGTCTTTCTTCATTGAGCCTGGTAAAAACTTTGTCTGTCTACACTGATAATAATGGAAGAGAGGTATTATTATCAAATTAGCATTTATTGTGTGCTGCTAGAAAGGGTGGTTTTTCAAAAAAAACTCAGGGTGAAGCTGTCTTCAAGAGAAACCTTGGTTTATCAACAAATTCACCAACCTCTTGAATATAAATAGTCACATATAATTAACCTCAAAGGACACAGGAATCCAAAGTTAAAATGTTGTCATGACTCCTTTGCTCATTGTATTCCTGGAATGCTGAGATCCTGTGCAAACCATTAATTTTCATAAAATGGTTTAAATGGAGACCTTGATTCTTAGTGAGCAGAGAGGACTTAAGTATGTACCTCCGTTTGTCAGCCTGAGAGCTGACTCATCCTGTCCTTTGTTATTCAGAATTCTCTGTCCCACAAAGACTTGCTCCTCTTGAAACTTCTCTTCCTTTTTGTTAATTCATACTCTTTTTTTTCCACTCAGAAAATCAGAAATAATTAATTTTACAAAATTATATTATGAAGTTATAAAGCAGTATGAGTGGAAATATCCAATAGTATTCATGGCCTTGATAAACCATTCAGACAATTAGGAGAACATTTTAAAACCAAGTCAGTTATTCCAATGCATTAAGTATAACTCTTTAATGTTGCAGAGTCTGTGTCTTCCATCTGTTCCATCAATTAAACCACACATTGATCTATGAAGTTATTAGCATCAGCCAAAGTTCCAAATAGATCTGTTTTGCCACCAAAGGAAATCGTGTGTTTAACAAGAACAGTAATGTAATTTCTATTACAAACCTCCCCGAAATATTTGTCATATTTCTATAAACTTTTCCTCATATGAAATTACATCTGAGAATTGTCTGCTTAGCAAAGAGAATTAGAATAAGTTGGTGCTTTGCTCTCCGTGATGTTGCAAAAGTACCTGGACTTCTGTGCATAAAGAGGTCCCCAGAGTACTACTTGACAGAAATGGTGATTGTCCTCAGCTTTTCCTACCTGTCATCACCAAGTAGGAGAATGAGCTGTGGAGACTGTTCACAGCACAGGAAATTTCAGCTAATTAAGATACTTACCATGTCAACTTTGAAATGGCCCTCTTGCTCATGGAAAAAGATAATAGCAGTAAAAATACTACTAAGTTTAAACAAGTCTGAAGTTCCTTTGTTAGTAGATTATTTCTGATTTTCAGAGAGGAGCAAATCAAGTTTCTACTGTAGCCATTTAGGCTACACTAGAATCACACTGTGGCTGTGATTCTTGTCACCTATTAGATCTTGGAGGCTTCTTGTTAGGTGTATTGTTTAATTCTGTGTAACAGAGAGGGTTCTTGTTCTGGCATTTTATGTTTAGGCTTCAGGTGCTGCTTGTTATCCACCAGGCAGAGGAAGTCCCTCAGTTTCCTAAACCGTAATCTCACTGGACTTTTGTTTATCCAGTTAAGGAAGGGCAGAAAATGTAGGAAAGATGTGAAGTATATATTCTTGTAGAAATGCTTTGCTCACCTAATGGGCAACCTTTCTCTATCAAGATGAAGCTTCTACCTGGTTTCATTTCCTTACAATTTGAGAATGATACAAATAAGAAGATTTACAAATAAGAAAAACATGAATGTGAAGATGCAATGAAACAGAAAGGAAGTGTGCCTTCAGACGAAGTTAGAGATGGCAGTAGTTTGCCCTTGTCCATTTTGCACCTTAGGACTCTTCTCAGTGCAGGTACCTCTACTAAGGTTTAGAGACTGCGGGTAGTTACAACAATAGACAGATCTCTGGCTGTAGGTAACAGAGCAGTTATTGGCACAGTCGTAGAAATTTCCTTTTGACAATAGGCTTGATCTCTTTGTAATAGATTGAACTTTAACTGAGTGACTTTCATCCAGGCTCCTATTTCTTCCGAGGGCTAGGAAAGAGAAGGAATTGCTCTAAGCATAGGGAGAGGCATGCTGATAATAATATGGCAACTGTCCCTTTCAGGGTTGTCAAACAAAATGGGTGACAAGGTTATCTTTGTTGGATCAGAAAGCAGAAATATCTTGACAAGAAAGACCGTCACAGTGCTTTGAGAACTCTGCAACAGGAAGAAGCAGAAGTGTTACCAAATAGCCCTTTTCATGGTGTAAAGAATAAGTTGTTCCTTTTTCTTATTAAATGCCTTTCCAAGTTGAGCTCTCTAAGTCTTTCAGGATGAGATTGTCCTTAGCCAAGCTTTTATCCTGGCTATGTGTTTGGGCTTGACTAATGCAGAATTTCATAAAATAACTGAGAGGGTCAATTTTTCAATCCATGCTGCCTGTGTATTTCCTTGCAGACTCTTTTATCCAAGTTGAGGATTTTTGTACAAAGTTATCTCTTGCCCTTGTTTTGATATTAGATTCCTGGAATCTCATTCTCTTCACTTATTGTTGGAGATCTCTCTCTTTCCTTGTTGAATTCTTCTCAAACACGATGGGTTTCCTAAGGTTTTAGTCCCAAAGCAGTCTAACTGGTCAAGAGAGGATTCGGCTGCCTATGCAATAATACATTTTCTTCTGCAAAACTTGAATCAGCTAGTAAGCAATTTAGAGCACCCTCAGTTTCCAGTGTATTACAGCTTGGGGAATTGTGTCTTAATATCTGTTAGTACTGCAAATAATAAACTTGATGTCGCTTTCTTGGCTTTCATTCTTTGCAATGATATAGGGAGCTGATAGTTCTCGTTAATTGTGGATACCTTTGATTTACAGTTGTGTGACAAATATAATTTACCAAAGGGAAGCATCTTGTAAAATAATATCCTGTGACTGACTTGTTTAAAAAAGAGCAAAACAAAAGCCTCAGTTTGTCACAGTATTTACCACTTTCACGTTGGGATTTGAATGTGACCCGTGCTACCTCTCCTTCTCTCTTACAAGCAAAGCTGGCAGCAGCAACTGGGACAAAACCCCTGTGCACTGAGAACATTAGTGGCAGGTTGAAAAGTTCTGTATAGAAACCCCATCCTGGCATGCTGCACAGCAGGATACTGGCATCAAATCTTGTTTGTGGGATAAGGGAAGGGAAGATATTGATACCTGCATTTCTTGAGGTAAAGGCAAGAGAGTGCAGCAATACCATTTTTGGAAGTTCCCATTTGAGAAAAAAAAACTAACTGAAAAGTAGTGGGTTAGATTTAAGTGATCAGTTTCAAAATTGTTTTTATGAAACATGTATGGCAATAAAAAGTATCTTAGTATTATAGATTGAATATTTTTAATATTTTTTGGTGCTTCTGATAAGCCTCTTGTCCTTGATGTGCCTGGAGACAGCATCAAGAATGAGTTGTTCCCTTACCAGGGATGGAGGTGAAGCTGACTGGTCTGTAGTAACCCAGTTCCTTTTCCTTGTCTTTCTTGAAGGCTCGAATTTTTACAACAGCTAACTTTCTATGATTCTGTGAATAAAGGTGCTCGTACAGATAAGTACTCTTAACAAGAGCAACTGTACATCTGAACTTTAAAGACAAGTTCATTTTTCTTGCTTTTTTAAAAAAAGGTCTTTGAAAAAATGACTGAATTTGAGAACTGGATGCTGGTGAGGTATAATCTTTTCCCAGGTTTTCCATTTCCTTGAAGGAAACTCCTGCGGAGTTTCCGCATGAGCCCCAGATTCATTTAGCCCCAGAAGTAGTCGAGATAGATGAGGAGTTAGACATAGTAGATGAGGATTGGGTTAGGGATCAGCTGAGTAATCTGGACATCCATAAGTCGATGGGTCCAGATGGAATGCATCCAAGGGTGCTGAGGGAGCTGGCGGAGGTCATTGCTAGGCCACTCTCCATCATCTTCAGTAAGTCATGGGTAACAGGAGAGGTGCCTGAGGACTGGAGGATAGCAAATGTCACTCCAGTCTACAAGAAGGGCAAGAAGGAGGACCCGGGTAACTATAGACCGGTCAGCCTCACCTCCATCCCTGGAAAGGTGATGGAACAACTTGTTCTTGTCACTATCTCCAGGCATATCAAGGACATGGGGGTCATCAAGAGCAGTCAGCATGGTTTTATCAAGGGTAAATCATGTTTGACTAACCTCATAGCCTTCTATGAGGAAATTACTAGGTGGATAGATGATGGAAGAGCAGTAGATGTGGTTATCTTGATTTCAGTAAAGCATTTGACACCGTCTCTCACAGCATCCTTGTAGATAAGTTGACCAAGTATGGGTTTGGTGATCAGGTAGTGAGGTGGATCAGGAACTGGTTGAAAGGAAGGAGTCAGAGAGTTGTAGTCAATGGGGCAGAATCTGGTTGGAGGTGTGTGACTAGTGGAGTCCCTCAGGGGTCGGTGCTGGGACCGGTGTTGTTCAATATCTTCATCAACGACTTGGATGAGGGTATAGAATGTACCCTCAGCAAGTTTGCTGATGACACTAAGCTGGGAGGAGTGGCTGACACACCAGAAGGCTGTGCTGCCATTCAGAGAGACTTGGACAGGCTGGAGAGTTGGGCAGGGAGAAACATGATGAAATTCAACAAGGGGAAGTGTAGAGTCTTGCATTTGGGGAAGAACAACAAGATGTCCCAGTATAGGTTGGGGGCTGACCTGCTGGGGAGCAGTGTAGGTGAAAGAGACCTGGGGGTCCTGGTTGACAAGAAGATGACCATGAGCCAGCAATGTGCCCTTGTGGCCAAGAAGGCCAATGGCATCCTGGGGTGCATTAGAAAGGGTGTGGTTAGTAGGTCAAGAGAGGTTCTCCTCCCCCTCTATTCTGCATTGGTGAGGCCGCACCTGGAGTATTGTGTCCAGTTCTGGGCCCCTCAGTTCAAGAAGGACAGGGAAGTGCTTGAAAGAGTCCAGCGCAGAGCTACTAAGATGATTAAGGGAGTGGAACATCTCCCTTATGAGGAAAGGCTGAGCGAGCTGGGTCTCTTTAGTTTGGAGAAAAGGAGACTGAGGGGTGACCTCATCAATGTTTTCAAATATGTAAGGAGTGAGTGTCAGGGAGATGGAGTTAGGCTCTTCTCAGTAGTGACCAGTGATAGGACAAGGGGTAATGGGTGTAAATTGGAGCACAGGAGGTTCAAGTTGAATATTCGAAAAAATTTTTTTACTGTAAGGGTGACAGAGCCCTGGAACAGGCTGCCCAGGGGGGTCGTGGAGTCTCCTTCACTGGAGACATTCAAAACCTGCTTGGACACGTTCCTGCACGATGTACTTTAGGTGGCCCTGCTCTGGCAGGGGGGGTTGGACTAGATGATCTTTCGAGGTCCCTTCCAACCCCTAGGATTCTGTGATTCTGTGAAATAACCTTCCGTTGCAGTGCAGCCCTATATTTTTACTCACTCTTATTCCGAGCAGTCATCCAATATACCACACTTCCCTAAATCATAGAATGTCAGGTTGGAAGGGACCAGAAGGATCATCTGGTCGAACCCTTCTAATATTAATGTTTAGATGATACGTCTCAGCACCCCGTTCGGATGAGACTTAAAACTTTCCAAAAGAGGGGAATCCACTTCTTCATCTGAGAGACCATTCCAATGTCTGACTGTCCTCATAGTGACAAATTTCCCTCTTGCATTCGAACAGAATCTTCCCAGGAGGACTTGTGCCCATTGCCCCTTTTCTTGTCCATGTGACTCCAAGTAAGTACCTTATGGCTCTATTTCTTTTTCTCCTTATTTATGTATTTTCTGGGCTGGAATAGCGGTTCTACATTTATTGCATATCTTGGTTCCCAGACATTGGAATTGCTACTGGTTCTTTGTAACAACAGGATCCACAGAACTGGAATGCTATTGCTGTTTGTCTTGTGTAGAGATTTTATTTGGATGCAATGCACAACTTGGTAGTTTGTTAAATAAGGAAGATTGCTGTAACACAGTCTTGTAAAACTATGACACTGACCACAAAACAGGTCAAAGTGGGGAGAAAAAAAATATTTGCACATTCTGTTTAAAGTTTCAGACTTCCTCTACGCTCCTTCTTTGTAATTCTTTGTAAAATGAAAGTGTGGAACATATTCTGAACGTAACAGTTTGTGTAATTTATTCTGCCTCACTGTGTTTTTTTTTTTAATATGTCCTTTTAATTTCTTATATGGAGCTTTATCAATCCATCTTTAAGAACACCTCTACTAGAAAAATACAAACCTTCTGCATTAAGCCTAATTTCTAAGGGTTTTAATGGCATTTTTATAGAGGAGATAATCCATTTTTCAAAAAGCAGAAAGTGTGCTTGGGACGCACAGAATGTCAAAACATCTGGTTCTGAGCTTTCGTAGTGATTTCTGCAAATCTTTTGAAAGATACCTAATAATATGAATCAGTATTCTTAAATGTTCACTGCTCAAATAGTTAGAAACCTTAAATTTTTTTGGTACAGGATTAAAACTCATACAAACTCATGGACAGTTAAGAGTTAATCAGTGAGATTCAGCTGACAAAATGCAAACATCCACATTGTGGGTACTGTGTGAGACTTTAGGTTTCTTGTAGTCAATTGTGAACCTTTGACTCATCAGGCAGCAGATTAGTTTTTTGTTTTTTAGCTAATTTTTACTAAATCAGCTGGTGGTGTTTCAGGAGAGATTAATTTTATACTGATTTAAAACCAGATTTACTTGGAAAGGAAACAATATAGGCAGAGCAGCACCTTTTTCTTCTTGGAGGATATAATTTTTCAGGTTTACTGGAAAGATAGTTTCCTATGGTGACATTACTACTGCAGTACACAAGCCATTTAGTATATGAGATTACTGTTCCTGCACAGAATTCTCATCCAGCCATCATTTACCATTCAAGTAAGATGAGGACAGGACATTTTGAAGTTGTGAAGTGAGAGAGGAGAATTTCTAGTCCATCTTTCAACTATGCAACTATGCCTTTGGGGAAGGCACTGTCCATGATTTTTGATGCATTTTAGGATCTTATGTCATTCACTGTTTTGTGGATAAATATTTAAATATATTCACCATTGATTGTGTCTATGAAAACCAACTTTTCTTCTGTCAACTTTCTAAGCATGCCTGTATGTGTTAATTAAAAAGGGATATTCCCCCTCTTCCCCACCCTAGGTGTTTATGAGAGCACCTGGCTTTAGAGAACATCAGTACTGCTTTAAGGGCTTGAGCTACTTTGTTGTACCTATTTTATAACAGTGAAGCAGATAAAATCATAGGCACAGTTCTCCAGGATTTTAGTTTTCCTGGCAGTGGCATGGGTAGTTGTTATTTGTTATTACTAAATTAGGAGCTTAATTGTGCTATTTCCTTTTTTATTGTTATTATTTATAATCTCATCAAAGGGCAGTATATAATATGTGAGGTAAAGATCAACCTTCTATTATTCAGGTGATTTACAGACATATTGGGCGTGACAGTATATCATATGGCTTCTGGCTTTCTTTAGAAATAAGTGAGTTTGTCAGATCAGAAAGTTTTCAATTTATATATCCAAGGGTTGTTATACAACATTAATGGAGTGTTTGTGTGTCTGTAACATTGATTTTCTCTACAGCATTTTTCAGAATGAAGATAGTTGTGCTTGAGCATTTGATCTACTTACAGTTATTGGTGTTAAACACAATTTAAAATTTTACTAATATGTTATTATATGTGCTGTTGTCGCTTAGGTTACATTCCCTTAGAAAATTGAACCCAAAGGCAGTAATGGAATGAGGTATGGAAGTACCTACCATTGCCTTGAGGAGAAGAAAAAAATAGTATGACTATTCCTTCTTCCTTAATATTGCTTCCTAGAGGGCAGAGCCCCAACCTCCTCATCTGATTTGCAATGATCTATTCATCTTCTGTTCCTTGGCCAGGACTGAGGCCTGTCCTGTGCTCTTCACCTCATCAAAAGATGTCTTCATTTAGAAGTTATGGTTATACATAGGCAAGACATAGTTGTGGCAGCTTGGGTGACAACAGCAAGGTGGTCACAGCCATGTGACAGTCAGCACAGGCTAAATCTGTGAATACTTATCCAGCCCATTAATTTATTTTCATACTGCATTGAATTTCGGTGAGGATATAGCACCATTATATACATGAGTGACAGGTTTCCTTTGTGTATAAATGTCCCTCAAAATCATTAAGAAGATACTGAGAACCACGCAAATATGCAGCTGTTGTGACTAAACAAAATCCACTGATTTCCTTTGCTCAAATCATACAGCAATTTGAACAAATAATGTCATATTTCAAAGCAGTGCATCATTTTCCTACTTTTCAGCTACGATGAGGTACGAGTTGGGCAAAAAGAATGAGGAAACAATGTTGATGTGTCCAAGAAAATAATGACATTAATAACATAGAATATGGTCAAAAGAATACAAAGCCCATCAAATACATATACTAGTGATTGGATTGGTATGAGTGAAGTGAGTATTTCAAGTCCTTCTATTTGCATGTCTTGTCATTTTGTGTTCAGAGATTTCAATAGTAAATAAAGCTGCAGTAAAATGTAATATGAATGTAAATCTGGATATGGTAGCATTGTAGTGACTGTGAAACAAAGTTTTTAATATAATACATTCCAAATGAACGTTTCCAACCAAAGAGATTTTATTCACAAATTCTCAAATTTCATTAAGGGACAGCCATATACTTAGTTTACTTGATCTAACAGAGACCAGTAATAATATTTTTTAAATATATAAGTGGTAAAAATGTAAGGTTTATGTCTAGTAAGTACTGGAAGGGAGTTTTCTGTCAAGTGTTAATGATAAACCTGCTGCATGTAAAAACTACAAAAAGACAACGCTTCTTTAACAGGGACTACTACTTGTGCTCCATGGAGCTTTGCAGTATTAGTAAAGCAGCATGAAAGAGTTGATTTTCATTTTATGTTGTGCTTGTGAGGCATTAACATGATGTTCTAACACTTGTAAATGAATACAGCTCTTGCCTAATCTGTCATTTTAATGCCTTATAGATTTTATTTCACTCTGTGTTGTACTAGATTCTCAATAATAATAATCAACTGCTTTGTTGTTCTCTTGCAGAAATTAAATTTCTGTAGTGAGTGTGCAACTAATAAAAGATGTTGCTTGAGGAAACAAAAAATAAATATGATGAATCATAAAAGTTGTATGTAGGGGGTTGCTCATATATGAAAGACAATTACTGAACCAGTGGTAAATTCATCTGATTCTTGTATTGTCAACAGCTTAATAACTCTCACAAAGGGTTTAACCATAGTAGCTTCTTCTGTGTTGCTGTCTGTAACCACAAATGCAAACCTCGTGGACACGAATACATGTAAGAGATCTATGTGTGTGTGCATATCTACGTATATGTGTTTAGTGTTTTAAAAGGCTATTGACATTATCATGCTTTGTTCTTTTCTGAACATGAGAAACTCTGCTACCATGCTAACTTTGCCACTTTTGTATGTCTGGCTATTTTCTTTTCCTGTCTAGCCAGAGGAGGATGTTCTGGAGCCAGATTGGTAGAGAAGTTCTCAGTGCCCTGGTTAAACAGTGACCCTTATACGGAGTGAAAGAAAGCAGTGGTTTCAACAGGTGTCTTAATAGACCTGTTAAACTGTTAAACACATGAGTTTATTTGTAAACATTTCTGAATGTGGCTTCCAAGAATATTAAATACAGATTAGTCTTTGGCTTCACCTCTGAAAAGCACAGAGAAAGAAAAGTAGGAGAAAAAAAACAGTCATGCAAATTCATGTCTCTGAGATGCTCCTCTTAGATTTTGTTGGGGGCTCTTAACTCTTTAGAAAATGCAGCTCAGTACAAAATAGTCTAACTGTAGGTAAGTATATAGATCAGATTTGGGATAAAACAGTGAGAATATTAGGTATAATTTGCTGCCTCATATCCACTGTTTTCTCCTTGAGGGATTATAAGCACGGGTGAAAGGTTACCATACTATCAACTTCATTTTTTAAATCCCTTCTTTCTTAAAATAAGTGGCTGTGGAAAGAATAAGGCAACAGGGAACCAGGCTTTTAACCTGCATAGCATGTGTATGAAAGAGTATACTTACTTTTTTGCATTATCTGCTGCTGGTGCAGCCCCATCTTTTGGCACCTTCTTGAAAAGGTGGCTACTAATTTCACTTTTCAGCAGTCAGAGTTATTATAATTTTTTCTGTTTGCTGAAGTATATGCAAAAGGATACAAACAATTTTTTATAGGAGTGCAGGGGAATTAAGAAGGATGTCTAAGGCTCAGTTCCTAAAACAATTTTGCATCCAACAGTTCCCATTAGGCATCAGAATGCAATAACACCAGTTCCCAAACAGATTAACTTCATTTTAGTAGGAACCACAGGATACCCAGCACTTTTTAAAACTTTGGGGGTTTTGTTTTGCTTTTTTTTTTTTTTTTTTTTTTATTCACCAAGAAGAACTCAAACTTCCCTAGATAACTAGCTACTGTTGAGGAGTACCTCTGGGGGGATTTGACTGTCAGCTTTGATACTACCTGTGGTACTGTAGCAGTGAGAGTCACTAAATAGAGAATAATTCCAAGACTATTTTTATCACTGTTGCTGATTTCTTATTTGGACCCAAATGCAGTGCTGTTAATCCAGTGCTGAATAGGGACAGAACTTCTTTCTGTCCTGTAATGCAGAAAAGGGGTTGTATATCTAAGTGACAGCACTATGTAGCCTTTCTGTCTTGGCAGTCCAAGCAGTAATCTTCAAAATTTTATTTTCAGTTTTTCCTGGATCTTGATCAAACTTCTTTAGGAAATATAGCTGGAAGAAAATCTAAAATTATTTTCTCTTGTGGAAAAGACTGTATTTGATGGTGATTCTAAGTTTGCTTACAAACAGGGAAATAATTTACAGAAATGACTTAATTTTTTAGTTCACTGCTAAATGGCATATGATGCCATTTATTTCCTATTTATTCCTTCATGTTGGTACAGACCTAGTGCTTCATGTAGGTAGGCCTGCCAAAGGACAGGTGCAGGTCAAAGCACCTCTAAAGGAGGAACCCAGATGAAGGCAATCAAGCTGCCTATATGAAGTGGTGGAAAGCTTGTAACCATCACAGAACACATCTAAAATAGCATAAATCAGGCTGGGAGGGAACTCAGAGATCTTTAATCCAATGTCCTGCCTAAAGCAAGAATCATCTATTCAATTAGACCAGGTTTGTCAGAGTTCTGTCACATCAGGTCTTGAAAAGCTCCAAGGAGCCTGCACAGCCTCTCTGGGCAAGCTGTTCTACTGCATGACAGTCTCATAATTGGAATGTCTCGAGTGCATCATTGAAGCAATGTATGCTGGGTAGTACAGAACTTGGAGTTTTGTTTGGTTTTTTTGAATAAGCTTGGGTGTAGACAGTGATTCTGAAGCCAGGCTCTAGTTCTTGTGATGGCCAGCAAGGTTTGGCAGCCCAGAACCCCTGTGTTTTCATTTGAGTTTTGTCTATAACTTGCTGGGTGCCTCCCAGCATGTCACTTTTACCCCTCTGTCTCAATTTCTCCATTTATAAAACAGGGATGATAATAATACTTACCTACCCTACAGGGTGTTGTGAGGATTAATTAGTTGTTGGTACAGCACTTAAAAGATGTAAATAGGCATATAAATGCTGGATATTATCATTATAATGAGAAGCACATAGCACTGTAAGAAAAGAAATGGTCTCAAAATAGGTTACATGTGCCATTATGACCCCCCACAAGAATAGCTTCTGGGGTTTATTTGAAACATCAGCAAGCATCAGACTTCCAAATCCATAGTTTGGTACTCCATTATAGCAGTTAGCTTCTCTTCAGTTATTTTTCATAGACAGTGCAAGTTAGAAAAACAAGCCCAGGTAAACATATGTAGTGGTCCTGCTTGAATGAGCACTTACTTTTATGTTTATGTTAAATATATAAGGATCATTAGGAGGACAAGGTGACACAGTCAGTTATTTTGATAGTCTCAAGGCACTTCACCGCTGACACCTGTTTTTTAATTCATTTTGAAATGACCCAAATTATCATAAAAGTACCAAGTTTGTGTAAATAAAATTCAAATTCACAAAAGCATTCAGAAAGAGAGATGAGAATGATAGTAATCTGCACTTCAGCAATAATTTCTTAATCATATTGCATGATTTAGAAACTAATCCGAAAAGACCCAAGAAAACAAAAATCAAAACAAAAAAACCCCCACAAAAACAAAACAAAAAAACAAACAGGAGGGCTTACCAGGGTTACTCTGACTTACTAGAGTCACGGGTGCCAACAACCAGAGCTCTAGTAAGTGATCTCAGCTAGTCCAGTAGTGAAGCTCTGTTGCTAGGAATGTTAAAATGCCCACCCAAGAGTAAAAATTCTGTCTTTATAACTCATTGTACAAAGTAGGACTCTTACCATTGTCATTGAAGTCACTGGGTCAGATCTGATTTCTTTTTTTCCCCCTGTATGAAATGGAAAAAGAAATGCTGTTCATAGATTTTTGTTTAATAGTGTTTGCCAGACAAAGTAGAATTTTCACAGCACAAGTTCTATAGCTCAAGAGTCTTATTCACTCAGCATTTATTGTACAGGTCTTTTATCCACCCTTTCTGACTTAAAAAAAAAAATAGAGAGAAAAAATGGAATTTACCCACTTAAAGTCAGCTTTGCATAAAAACTGTCTTCTGGTGGTTTTTTGTTTTGTTATTTTTTGTAGTGTTAATGAAATCAGAAGACATTCATAATGATGTTCAGACATAGAACTCATAAAATGAATCTTAACAGCTAAAAAGAAGAGAGAAAGAAGTATTTCCCACTCCAACAGAAAAATATGTACTTCGCTTTCAGTAAATATGGGTCCTATCAGATAATATTTTATTGGGAGGTGTGATCTAGTGATATGAACATAGGTTTGGGAGATAAAACTTTATGCATTCCAATCTGCATATAACACTGAATTTGTCTATGGCTCTGGGTGAATCACTTCCCTCTCCATCTGAATTTCTATGCATAGCATGGAGATATTTTTGTGTATAGTACATCAGGCAGTTACTGTAAATGTTGAGTTAGTTATGTCTGTAAAGATTCTGGTGGAGGAGAAGTTAGATTCCTGGTGAACAATGGATGAAGTAGTTTTGACTGGTAATGTTTAGAATGGCTTCAAGTACCTTTTGTGTAAGTATACAGGGTCTGAATCTCCTATATCTTCACAGCCAACCTGGAAAATTTAAGGCAATTGTTTTTTCATAGATCTTACATAGGTTTTTGTTGTTGTTGTTGTTTCGTTGTTTTGTTGTTTTTTTTTTCAGAATAGGTCTTGCTTTTAAATTCCCAGGGTGGACTAAGGACTGTCCTTAAAATCAACTAGTTTTACCTGAATTTGGCTAAAGTCAAGACTTGAAGTATTTTTATTTCATGTTCAACTATTTAGATAAACAGGTTTTCATTTGTATGTTCTCTTTGAGTAGAACTTCATTTTACAGAGCTACAAACCAAATCAGGTGGTGTGCAGTGTTCAGTGTGCTTTGTCAGGAAATGTTTATGCCATTTCCAAACCATCCTATGGGCAGGCACCAGCTCGATTTGCCATGGAACATGGTGCTGATAGGTGGGTATTTAAAGGGCTTAGGAAGAAAGAAATACAGAGAGGCTTTCCTCAGATCACCCAAAGTTCAGCTAAAAGCAGTTGTTGTCATCCTCTTGTTGTGTTTAATACAAAGAGTTTCAGGAAAAGATAGGTTCCTGTGCTGAATGCGTAACTTGCAATTACCCTTCCATGGAATATAAGAGAACATGCCACACTATATTCCTTTTGCTGTGGGAGTCACAGTCCCCTTCACCTCTCTGAGAAATCTGTGCCAGGGAAAATGCGGTTTATTTTATCATTATTTGTGTATTTTGCTTTTATATATGTTTGTTGGCCTCATAAATGTCTAATGGTTTTAGTTTAACTAAGTTGTTAGCGAGGATATCTTGTGGCAGGAAGTCCTGTAGTCTGTTTGTTCACTGTAAAAAAATGTTATCTGTTTTGAATTTGCTACTGTCTGATTTAATTAACTACATAATTAAGTTCTTGAACAAAACAGGCTGAAAATTTTATTTTTCTACATGCTTTCAGGTAGCTGTACTATGACTTACTAACACATGAGAATTAATATCTAAACAACACTTAGCTTCATCATGGAATTGAGTAGAACCAGATAGTACAGAGGATCACATTATCCTTCTAAGACAGTTTCTGCCTGCAAACACTTTTAGATTTCTATGAAAAAAAAAAAAAGTTTAGTTTTGCAATGTTTTGAGTTATATTTCCCTTGTAATTAAAAAGAAGAGCCTTGCAAATGTGATTCTGGCTGGTTGAAGGTAGTTACAGATGGGAGTCACAGATTCCTCTTGTACGGTGACAGTTTCCAAGTTCAATGTGGCAGATTTTTCTCTGGCCTAATACACAGTTTATTGTACTCCTCTCACTTCCTATAACTGATTTATCCTCACTTCGAGTTCTTTTTCTTAGAATGCTTGCAGCACCCAGCGATGAATAAATGTAAATGATTATTTATGGTTTGCAGAAAATGACTCGGCATTTTTAAAATTCATTTTAGTGGTGTGAGTATTTCCATAGTTTACAATGTTTTTGAAAGCGTTGTATTGAGTTCAAACCATTCCATGGGCTAGTGAGTTTCATTTAAAGGAGCAAGTGTATAATTTTCAGTGGAATGTATGGAACCCATGTATTTCAGGTAAATTTGGGGTCTTGCATGGGTTTTTGCTGGACTACTGGTTTTGCTTTTTTTTCTTCTTGTGGGGACAAGAATCAAAGTGTAAAACAATGCTTGTGGGAGACATGCAAACCTACTGGCATATATATTGACACTAGAAAGAAAAATGCTTCTTCAGACCCTTGTGAAGCGATATTACTTAATTAACCCGACTTAAGCCCTACCTTGTGAAAAGGTTAATGGGATTTTTAATGACCTTGAGTGGTCAAGGCCTCAATTTTACATTTCTTCTGAAACCAAATGGAAAATAGAATAAGAAAGCTATTTTAACTTGTGTGAAACTGGAAAAAAATTGGTTTACAGCAACTGTTCAGGTCATTTCCTATTTTATTTGAAATGGTTTACCCATTTCTTACCTTGGATCCACTGACATAACCATGGACATTTGATGCAGCAGCAAGTTGCCACTTACGAGACCTGAGTGCAGATGGTAGTTTTGCTTGCTTGCAGAGTGGAGAAGGGCCCTGCTCTGCAGCTGCCTTGCACACAAAGCTGAACACACAGGGCCATAATGAAGATGCTTCTTTTGCAAAGAATTCATTATACCCTCACCCCAACTCCTTCCTCAGTAACATCTCCATGTTGCACAGACCATACGTTGTGCATCTCTTCCTCTCCCCCTGGAGATAAACTCTTTATCAGTGCTTTTCCTCTCGCTGACTCCACAAGTACCTTTTCTATGAAAAATAACCAAACTGGTCTGTATGTAATTAACTCTGACCACAATTGTTCCCAACTCCTTTTCATCTCTGATGTCTGCTACTTCTGTTTGAGACCCAGGGAACAGTTTTGTACACCCAGCTTGCCTACTTTACTCAGCCATACTCTTTTTGCTCAGGAAGGTCTTGTGTTGAGCATGTCCCTAGCACCTTGGGTCCAGTCACCATTGTTAAGATAAAAGGGTTCATTCACTCAGTGAATTTTTACAGGAGCCTGAGCACACTGCAGTTCTATTTGCTTTGAAGTTTGTGTGGAGTTTGCTGTTTTGGCTGGCTCTGGCATTGTTGTGTCATACTGAATTCTTCAGTATAATCCTGTTCTAAAAAATCATAAAGTTTTTATTATTTTTACAAATAAGTGCCTTGCCATTAAGGTATAGCATAAATGTGTCTGTTTTTTAAAAAGTGTTTCTTGTAATAATAATTGTATTTCCATTCCCATTGTGATGACTGCTTACAGATTTCAATATGTTTTTTAGATTTCATTAACAAATGAAATCTGAATAATGTCTTTGAAGTAGACAAATAGCATTAGTGAATTTAGCATTTATTTCTTAAGCAAGGTTTCTCTGTTCTAATCTGAGCTTCACTGGAAGTGTGTATGGAGATAAAGATGTTCAAGAAGATAGAAACTAAAATTTAAAAATTTAAACTAAAGTTTAAATACTCTAGTGAGTATTTAAACTTAAATAGATAATCTTACTGCTATGTGATTATTGCTTTTCCACAATGCAAACCCAAAATTCCTCCTATATGCTAGCAAGAGTACCCATAATTAATTTCATTTTGCTTCTTGTTTTCAACAAATTACATCAGGTAATTTTCACATATTTACTTGGAAAAGCACATGAGCTACAGTTTGGTTGACAGCACTTATTTCTGGGAATTTTAACTGCAAAAGGCCATGATTTTGTGGCTATGTGGAATATACCATTAATTAGGAGAGAAGTATAATGGTATTATCTCTACTATTCTTTGTGAGCCATCCTCCAAAGGGTGATAGAGATGTTCTGCCTGCTAGAAAACATACATGCCCATGCACACAAACTAATCAGTGTATTATAAGAGTTAATGAGAGATTGCTTGTAAATGGTCAATATAGCAATGCATTCATCCACATGGTCACAAATATATATTCTTCAAATTTATCTAGCATAATACATAGCAAAACATTAGCTGCAGATGAAGCTATTAATTGTATTTTAAAAGTGTTCATAATTAGGTTTGGAATTGTAACTGTAATCTTTGGGATCAATGGTTCCTGACAACTGTCAGGTGGCAGGAGAGAAAAACCTTTTATAACCCTGAGGAACACTTGTGGGTCTTACATCCTTATTACATAGAAGAGTAAACTTAAAGGTTAGAGAGTGGAAATAAGATGCTGTAAAATTTGAGCTCACTGAAATGGTGAAGTTTTTTGCTCCTGTGGACCAATTTCAATGGTGGTGTAATTGCTAGGAATTCATTTGAAACCAAATAAGTTTCTCCTGATCTGAATTTTGCATTACACATTTGTGTTTGGCACTGGCAAGGGAGAAAAATAGTTAAGTTTCTTTTCAAAAGTACATGGCATATATTTTGACTCTCGCTTCTTTGTGGAGTGTGAGCATCTCTCTGAAAGGGTGCATTCCCTGTAGCTAGTGATCATATATAAATGGAGGAGACTGTGCAATTACTTTACATAATTCACACTCACCCAGATTAAAAATGGGCACAGCCCATTGTTCTGAAACCACTCATTACATTCTCAGGTTCTGAGAAAGAAACTCTATCCAGAAAACCATTTTTTTTCCTCATGAAAACAGCAGAGAATCTCTGTCTACTGCCTAAGGTATTAGATATATATAGATCTTTGTGTGGATGCATATACACATGTGTCTTTTACTGCTGCATGTGTGTATGTATGTATCAAACATAGCTGTTTAGGCACACAAACACTGTGGGTACAGAAGGCAGCAGGATATATGGATGGTGCTAATTGAACGCAGATAAGTACATATGCAGTTTCTCTAAGACGAGTATGCTGTATACAGAAAGGTATTGTAAACTAAGACTTTATTAAACCAAAAGGAACATTTAAAAATTGCTTAGCTTAAATTGTGTGCCACTTCAACCTAATTTGTGGGAATTTGTTAAATAAGTCATCTTGTCTCCCACAAAACACCCCAAGGATCTGTTCTCTAATGTACTTATCTGCCATCAAATCTGTGTAAACAAGTATAAATGTTTAAAAAGTAAAGACTACTAATCAAGAGACTGAAGAAATGCACTGCTTAATAAATATTGCCTTCAATTTATTTGTCTAGTATTACAAAGGCAGAGGAGATATCAATTAATATAGGCAAAGAGACCCATAATTTATAATTAACTGGCAAGTGGTTTGTAACAAACAGCAGCACTGAATCTAATAGCCAGTAGAAAAATAACTAGTGTTGATTTGTCCCTCGGCAAATTAATAGAGTGCTTATCAATGACAGGGTTACATAAAACTGCTAAATAAATAATCATCAGTGAGTTAGAGTGAAGCAGATCTTTAACAAGCTTAATCTGAACCTCTTGACATCTCTAGACTATGAAGAGATTAAATGCTAAGAAAGAGAAGATACACTGTGCACATTGTAAGCATGCTCAGTAGCTGTGCAAGATCATGTTCTTAGGTAATGAGAAATAAGGAAACATTTTTATTACAAAAATTACATTGAAAAATGATTTTCATTATAATTGAAAATTATAAAAGGTATATCAAAGAAATGCTGAATTGGAATTAATCAGATGAGAATGGCACTAGATCTCTAAGCAATGAAAACATGTCTGTGGAGTCGGTCTTGATATATTTTTGGCTCAAGGTTTTTTTCTTGGTTTTATTACTCACCTTTGTCCACTTCTGGTTTCTGTGTCACATTTGCTCATATTCCCCTGTAGCTCACTTAAATCATTGCCACAGCTAAGCAGTGCACCTGATTTTCAGAATGTGTCTTATTTATGATCCTATATATATATATATATATATAGGATACAGTTGCTAGACATGATTTACTTTTATAAAGGCTTTTTGTGCAATAAGTCCATGTATGAAGGTCTCTTCAGTCCTTTCTGAATGACAACATGAGTTGGTTTTGTCCTGGAATGCTTCCAGTTCTCTGAAGGCCCAGGTAGAGCCATGCTGAAGATTCTTAAAAGGCTTTGTCTTCAGGTGAAGGTGTGCAGAAACTTTCTTCCTGAGCAAGGGGAGAGCAGAGACTTTTTTTTTTTTTTTCTCGGTGCATAGGGATTGGAGATGTAATGCAGATTCCATAGGGTCACCAGTAGCTTCTTGCAAGACTGTTGGTAATCAGTTTATGGCTGTGTATTCTTTCCAGATTTTTTGACATTAGTGGAAAGGGCTGTCCTCTCTAAAAGCACTCTGAATTAGACTGTAGCATGAATTTCCAGGGAAGTAATTAATTTAATTTTTCCTTGAGTCCTCTCTCCCTTTTCCAGTCCTTTTCCAGCTAAGAGAAGGATGTTTATGCAAGTCAGAATGCCATCTTTTTCTGAACAGTGAGGGAAAATACAAGCAAAAGCAGAACTGAGTAATTTTGTTAGAAAGCTTTGTTGGAACTTTAAGCATTTTGATCTGGAGCAGAATCTGACCTGTGGTGAGGAGCTGCAAATCCTTCTTTTTTGTGTACAGAAGCAAAGATGCCCTGACATAGGCAGTCAATGTAAAGAGCATCCTTTTGGGAGCTCATACCTTCCTTTTTGTCCTTTTTAATCCTCCTTATCCTAAAGGAGCAAAAGGACTCCTAGAGTATCACTACTCATTCAAGGAAGTCTGTCTTCTAATCTTTTCAGACATGATAATGAGGCAGTCCAGGTTCCAGAGATAAGTAGCTTGATGGGTCTGAATTACTTTACTTGGTGTTATGAATAGAAACTAATTGCCTGTTTATAGAGGAGATCTTTCTGTGAGGAGACTAATCTCACCCTTTTCCAGCTTCATGGTTGAGTCTTCTTTGGTGGGGTGGGTGTTTGTGTGTGCTGCAATAATGGACCAGTATTGATCAAAAGAAGTTAACGCTATCTATTTAAAAGCAAGCAACCTCCTGTTGCTTTGCACTTAGAAACATTTTAACCTAAGTGCAAAACACCCCTACTTAGCTCTGTACAAGCTGCATAGTAGTTCTAAGATCATGTGTTGGGTATACTGCTTGGTTTATGTCAATAAATCACTGTGATTTGTTACCCTTTACTCTTTCAAAGGTTGTTGATAAATCTGGTAAAATCATTCCCCCTCTGCTCAAACTGTTAAGAGCTGCCTGATTGCTCAAAACTATATAGATCATACTGGGTTAAGTAAGGAATTGAACAAAACAAATATTTGGAAAAATTGGAGTTTTCTACTGTGTCATATGGCATTGTACTATTATAGAGCAAAGCGTGCTTTACCTGTTTATGAGTCTTCGTTCATCCTACATCAGGTGGGCCTAGAGGATGAGGGACATTTGTTTCCTCACTAGCTGTTGTTTCATGCCACATCTGTGATGTCCAGATGGCTTCCTGTACAGGGAGGGAGTGTTGTTGCTACATACCTTTACTGTCTACCCTATAGAGACTGTTTCAGGAATAGTTTTCTGTTCCAGAGAGCCCCTCTCACAGGGGCTGTATCAAGATGTATCAAGAACTGGATTACAACCTTTTGCAAGGCTGGGAGGAGCTTTGCTGAGTGTGACATTATTTTCTGCATCAAGTTGAGCCAGGACAGTTTAATGCACTGGTAGGAGAGATTTTCTGTGTGCATTGAGCATACATGTAGGTGGCAACACAGAGCAGATTCTGTGGAAAAGACAATGTTGTTTATGTGAAAAATACTACTTCAAGTGGGAGAGTGCCAGTGGAGAAGTCAGCAAATAGTCGGTGTACTCAGTTTCTCTTGGCACACGTGCAACACCTCTCCCAAAATTCAGGGTTGTGTTTTGGAGGTGTTTTTTGGTTTGTTGGGATTTTTTGTTTTGTTGATGTTTTTAGGTTTTGTGTGTGTTGGGCTTTCTTGAGGTTATGTTTTTTACGTTCTTGGTTTGGTTTTTTGGGGAGGTTTTTTTTGTTTTTTTTTAATTAAAAATATGTGGTAGCTTCACACATTACTACCAGCACAGTGGTAGGAATAGCCATGTTGAAGGTGCTGTCAGGGAGGTTAAGGGCATTCATCAAAATAAAGCTGATGCAAGTGTGAATACTCCCAAGAATAAGACCTTTCATATGAAAAAATGCTGAAGGCTGAAAAGGGGCTAATTTGTTTAAATTATCTGTATACATGTCAAGCCCCGTACTTTCCTGAGGAAGCTGACAATTGTGAATTAAACCAAGATTTTCTAAAATGAAACAACAAAATCCTAACAGAGAAGTTATACTAGAAAACCTCAGTTGCTTGAGCAACTGAGACAATAATCATCTGCAGTGATGCAGATGTACAAAAATATAGTTTTCTGCTATTAAGCTTTTAAATGTCAGTAAATGGCAGTTTAGTAGATCATTTGCTAATAATGATTAAATTTCTCATTAAAATCTTTCCTTCATTATTCTTCAGGTAGAAATGTGTTATTCAACGATTGTTACATCAATTATACTTAAAAAGCTCATTAAAATACTGAAATATTATCTCTCATAGCCAGAGTACTTTAAGAGTACTGTACTAATTACAAACGGAATAAACTCTTGTAATATCACCGTTTGAATTGATGCCTTATAAATTCTTAATGCAAAGCTAACATATAAAGTGTAAATCAAATATATAGATCCAATAAAACAAAACCTTTTTAATCTTGTTTTACCTTCAAAAGGATTCTGATTATTGTAATTAAATAATGCATGATATAATAAAGATCTAGAATGCACGATTATTTCATTGGCAATTGAATATTGGTGCTTTTTATTTATGCAAGCAATTTATCACAGACAATATGCATCAAGCATTAAAATATTGATACAATTACACCTATCCTGCTGAACCAATAAAAAACCTGTGTGCTGATGATACAAGGGTGGTTTGGAATTCTTGTTAAATTTTAATATTCTGATGTGCTGGGTTATGCTAATTCTGCTATGGAATAATATCTCCTATATCCAGTGTTCTGCCTTTTATTTCTGTGAGATTATGAATCTGGCCTCACTTAGCATGGCTAAGAAGTACTGCTTCACTTGCTGCTCTGTTGGTCACTCCTAGGAAGAAGGATTAAAAGACATCTTTGAATTTTACTTTGTAGAGTTACTATTTTGCTGAGTCCAACTGTTTAATATTGCTGCTTCTCTATCCTGATATTCTTTCTTAGACTTTTGCAAAGGCTTCTGGCCCAAGTCAGGAATAACTTGCCTGCAGATGATGGATTTAGTAAGACTGGTTTCAAAGCAAAGGCAGTTCCAATACTGTCCCACTTTTTTAAACCTAGCACTATAATGTCAAGCTAAAATATGAAAGGAATGATCTGCTCCTTTTGGTTGGAACATCATCTCTAGGAGATCAGATCATGCAACATTGTGAGATCAGAAAAAATTTCCATATCTTCAATCATATGAAACTGCTTTCCTTATAAAGGAGCTAAAAAGCTATGCTTAATTGGCTAGTAATTATTTAGCCACTTTTATGCAGATAAGCTGAGATCCAGGGAACTACTTAAGGCTATCTACTGAGCTAGTCTCTTGTCAGTCATTTGAAAGGAAATGTCTACTGGGCAGCTCACAAACGGGACACTGGGTGCCCACCTTTATTTGCTACTTCAGCCATGTCAGCTGTCATGCAATGTGTTGTATTTCCATGAACAGAATAACATTGCAAACTTTTGTACAAGCTTAACCTATCCCACCATTCATATACTCTAATAAGTTTTTTAAGGGAACTTCTCAAGTAAGTGACACATTTTTACAGCACGAAGGAAAACAAAGTGGCCTAACACAAATACTTGCAGCTGTGCTGGCTTTCAGAAATGGCCTTTGGATATTGCTGTCCTTTCAAGTGAGGAAAGAAATGGCAATCTTCTGAATAAACAGCAAAAGAAAGATCAAAAAGCACCAGCAAAGCATAAGGATTGAATAGATATGGGTGAAAATAAGCTCTTTGCTAAGGGTCATCCTTGAAAATGGTTACGATTTTCAGGGACCTAGCAGTTACTCTCCACTTCATAAAATTATAAAACCATAATTTACAAGTTTGATTCACCAAATTGTTGAGCACAATCTAGAGGATGTTGAATTCTGTTCTCTTTTCTTGGTGTCAGTGATGGAACAGAACATTTAGTACTTTTTAAAATGAGAAGTTCTGTTTTTTCCATAACTCACCATGAACTTAATAATGTTTTTTAGTATCTCATGAGAGAATTTTTCTTCTCTTATTACTATGTGTACTTGTTTTTCTCAGTACATACTATCTGATCATCACAAATGCCTTTACTGTGTCATATTTATGAGCTCCTGTTTAGCTTAAATTAGAATCAAGCTCTCAGAATAAACAACCCCATGGCCAAAGGCCTATTTGGTGATTTTGAATGAAATGCCTACTTAGTTCAGATAAATATAACTAAATGGATAAAGAGAAAACTTTTAAAAACTGTTCTTTGATTGTTTGGTGGTTTGTTTTTTTTAAATCCAAAACTGAAAACTTAAATAGAATAAATAATGGGGGGAAAGGAGGAAGAGATCTAGTTAATTAAACAGTATTCTTGCTGATTGACTTTTAAAAATGTAGTAGTTTGCAGGCATGTGCTAGTGTTTGCTGCTAATTCCAATTTCCCTCGCTGCCAGCTTACAGCCCTGGAACTCTGAAGGCTCCCCATAATCACAGTGCTGTCACATGTCTGACAGAGGCTGAGGACCCAGTGCCTCTGCCCACTTGCAATTTGCCAGCACTTTAAAGCCATTACTACATGTGAATATTATGCTTGTATATGCACATATGTAGGAGAAAAAAAAAATCACAAGGAAAAAGCATAGCAGTATTTGTGTTGATGGATAAGAGCATTTTCTTTCTTATGTCTGCATACATGCCTTGTTTGAAATCCTTTTGCTCTGTGGTCTGGGTTGTCTCTTTACAGTAGTTAATTGGGTGGTGGTTGAGAGGAAGGACCTGATAACATGTAGCTTTGAATCATTTGTTTTAAAAATTAAAAAAATCTTGGGTCTTATTAGCTCTGAAAAAATATATTAATGGTTTACCTGTTAAAGTAGCAGCCTGAACCAAAAATGTGTACCCTACAATATAGATGCTTTTTCTCTATAAAAGTAGCTGATTTAGTCAGAAAGATGACAGTTAAAACTCGTTGCAGCAGAATTTTTTTGCATCTTTGCAGAGTGACTTTTTTTTTTTTTAATACTTTACCATGGTGGCTGTCCATCACAGTTGTTATGTATGCAGGCTGAGTGAGCCCGCGGGGGATCCTAGTTATTTACACTCTTTTTCAAGCTTCGAAGCTGTTATAATCATTCGCTGTCAACTTTGTGCTGACACCAAATTTTACTTTGTGTTTTTTATGCTCACTTTGGGTCTAAAATACTGGCATCCATACCCTACACTGTAATTCTATGGGTGGCTGAGTTGACCAGCAATATACAGTATTACTAACAGAGCTTTAGAAACCTGCTGCATATGGAAATTTCAGGATTTGTTCATTGTGGACAGTAAACAAAGTCCCCAGGCTTTACGCTTTTATCCTAGTGGTGGCCCTCAGGAATAAACTGTGTACCGTGTTTCATCTCATTGCATTTTCATCTTTAAAAAAATGTAAATACTATTTTCATTTCCTACAGTTCTGCAAATTTAGAGCAGCAAAACTTTTTCGTTGCATTTTTTTATTTTCATACTTGCTTCTTCTCTCCAGGTCTGTGTTTTAAGAGATTCATGTTTTTCTGTGATCATCATATGGTTAGCATGAAACTGCTGATAGTTGTAGAGCTTGTAATGGCTAATACTTCAGATCCAAACTGAAATAATCTATTAAATGTTGGGAATAAAGGAGCATGAAAGAGCACACATTGACAAATATATAGGGGTTTTACACCCTTTTAGGTTTAGAAACGTAAATTTGCATGTCTGCGCTGAAGTGTCTTTGGTCTGTATTGTAGTGAAGAAAAAAGCTTCTTTCATGTGTACACTAAACCTCTCCTATAGGAACAGGCCCTCTGACCCTAAATGGCAGCACACCGACTGTTTTCTGCCTGTGTTAAAGTGTGAGATTCATGCCCAAGTTAACGGATCCTGTATGAAATTTCAGGTATTCCAGGGCCCAAAGGGAGTGATCACATGAAACGATATGACCCCGTTCTTAACTGGACTTGAAATAAAACTGGTCAAGGAGCTTGTGTGCTTGGTCAATGTAATAAAGTAGACAAATAATTACTGAGCAAATCAAACACACTTACACCTCAGATGATTTTGAAATATTATCTATAATCGGGCACTTCTGTGCTAGGAGGAAAGGTTAATAAAGTAATTTAAAAAAGATTGTGTGGAGTATTACAGAAACAGAAGAGGACTGGTGATCATAATTGTTAATCTCCTGAAACACCAGTCCTCTACTGCACCAGACACATATTTTAGTATAATTCTGTATTGTTCATTCCACTTATTAGTATATTATACTGCTTAATTACCTTTTGTAAGAAATCTTATTTTACCTTCCCTTTTTTCTTTAACAACAAATAAAGCTGATGGAAACATTTCTGGAAAAAAGCTTATTTAAAGTCCTACCTTATAAGGACTGAGACCAAAATATTTACAGTAGAAAGAGTGGTATATATTTGGAGACTGAATGACTACAGAAACTTTGGTGTGAAATACCATTATAAAGTGGGAAAACACACCCTCCACTACTCTGTTCCTGGCCTTGTTGTGTATGAACGGAGCCTAGCAGAGAATGTAACAAGAAAGACTCAGGCTTTGCTTTTTGATCATTGTGATTGGTTCTGCTGAACTACATTCCTAGTTCATGGCATTGCAGATAACCAAGATATTTTTTTTTTCAAGGCAAAGAAACAGGGGGGTATTAGATTAAGCAAAAGAAATTCTGTGTACAGAAGCTCTTCACCTTAGTTTTAAACCCTCTGCTGTCTCTTGGCTTTCTTTATGCCAACACTTTTTGTCTCCTTTCACAGAGTGTTACTGAATGCACTAAGAATTTACGCAGTCAGCATGAAGCACCTGTATTTGGGCTCACAATGGTTGGTACATTATAGAGCAGTTAGAAAATTAAAATCTTCTTACTTTTATCCAGTGTCAATGAATGGGCCTGGTGTGCCATTTCCTGAAGAAGATGTCACAGATCATGGTGGTAACTGTTGTGCAAGTCTTTCCATTGGCACAATGATGATTTCTTAAATGGACATTAGCAACTTTTGCTGGAAAATGATGTCCTTTACCTGGCCTTACAACTCCATTGCTCAGAAAAATTGCCACTTTTTAATACTGGTAATTAACGGCAAGTGGGAGAAGGAATAATAATAATAATTAAAAAAGGCTATGTGTGTGCTTGAAAGAAGGATTTTTCAGTGCATTTGGTGGTACAGGTGGTTCCTCTCACACTGCTTAGGTGTACTTAGTTTCTTCCAGCTATCTGAATCCTTTCAGCAAGATAAAACCGTTAAGTGGGTCAGATACACTGCTAGCTATTCCACCAATATCTGTGCACCCATGGCTCATCTTTAACCCAAAATGCCACATGGACCTTGTAAGTGGAGTAGAAGGAGTGTAGCATTTTGAAATGTGGAGTCTGGCGTATTTTTCTGCTCTCTCGTGTTGTTTGCCTCTTCTTGGATGGCTGTTTCCAGAAATACAAAGAGATTTGCTTGCAACTTCTGCAGGATAATTCCTCAGATTTACTATAGCATGGCTGCTGGTTTGAGTATCAAGAGAAGCAAGAAGATGGGTATTATGGTAAATATTTATAACAGTTTATTGTACATATATTACTATGGTTTGAACTGAAAAATGTCTAAGCAGAAGAGACTTTGTGAGAGAAACACAGGCTTGTTTTCCATCTCCAGGGAGTATAATCCTAAGGATGTCTCAACAAATTATTTTCTCTAATGTATAATTTTGGCTAGTAGTAACTAATGTTGAAGAGGAATTCAGTTGTTTCTCGCATCCTTTTAAAAAATCCTGCATGGTTTGGTTCTGGTCAAAGCAGATTCTTTTTTCTCATTTTTAACACAAACTACTATGTATGTTGTTCAGCTTTATCTGCTCAATTCTACATTTAGATTGGAGTTTTTCTGTAACCTCATGTGGATATAAGAATCACAGCTGGGGAAAAAAACTGGATAACATATGTGGGCTTTACAAAATAAAGGCCCAAGCACAGAACAATGTGACTTTTTTGCAAATGAGAATCCAGAATTTCACACTATGAATATCTGAGCTACAATACACTGAACAGGTTAGAAAAGTAATATAGTCATAGTAATTACTTTCATCTGGCAAATTATTTCGGTCAGCAATGACTAGCAATAAAGTTAAATGATCACCTTTAGTATATCTATTACAAAAACAATTCTCTAAAATAAGAACAGCTTAAAATTTCCACTGGAATATAACATGTCATTTTTGGAGTCATACATTGCTTTACTCTTTTCATGGGCTATGGTACTCTCAAAACGATTGGATTGAAATGCAAGGCCTGGCTCCAGACAAAGCAGGGAAAATTACTTCAATTAAGAGTGTATAAATAAAGAGAACACTGTCCATCAAGATGCCTTAAAAAATAGAATCCAGTTTTTTTGGCTTATAGGTTTTATATAAATCACTTCTCTCCTCCTTAAAAGAGATCTTCTTTTTTCTTTTACTTTTTTATTTTAATATATATAAATATAGTGAATGTGAAACACCATTAATCCAGTCGTAATATCATCTGATAGTAGTTAATCCCTTCTTAGGGAAGGCTTTGCCTGGTCCTTTGGAATACAGAAATGCTTTTACTGTTAGGAATTTTGTTTAAGCATCAATTAGTTCTTAATGCTTAATTGCCATCTTTTTTCCTCCCTCCTCCGCCTGCCCTTCTACTCCCCTCCTCCCATTTTAAATACCACCAAGTAAGATGAATGCTGTGTTCCAAAGTATTTCCTTAGGAGTCTTATTACATTCTTTAGCCAGTTATTTCGTATTCTAAGGTTATGGATCAAGGGCAGTCCCATGTCTGTGGTTTGGACTTGGCTATCTGCGGTGACAGGATGATGCAGACGTACCAGAAGATCCTAATCTGTCAGAGGAAGTCTATTAAGTTCAAGCCCCTAAGCTGTCTCAGCCAAATCAGTGATACCAAACTTACATTTGTTTCTGTGATGACCATTCATTTTGGTCAAATGAAGAAATTGCTAGTGTGGTTTTTTGTGGCTTCAGGGGTGAAATCTATGAATGTCACATATCTTTTAGCCATTCTGCTCTCTCTGGAACATTACTGAGAATGCTCTTGTATGTGTGTGTGTGGGGGGGGGAATGGGCAGGGAACCTCCTCTTTTTATTGCAGCTGTTTATAAGTCACCTTGATCATAAGAAGTTGGGGAAAAGAAGTATTAGGTTCAATAACAGTAATTCTTTTTGTGAATAATAGATAAGGTAAGAAAAAAGCTAGACTGTCTGCAGACAACTGTGTTGCAGGAAAAAAAAGCAATCTTGAAATACATCCAAAAATACTAATTTGTTTTGGAATGGAAGTAAGCACTGTTACAGAGTGTGGACTTTGAACTTGTTCTGCAAGCTAATGGCTTGAATGATTCTGAGGTCCACTCAGTGCAGGAGATCAAGCAGAAAAAAATATTTAAGATATTTTACTAGGCTAACAGCTCTTCTGTTTCTGTTTAAAATATCCACCATTATATCTCAAGACATGTATCGGATGGTGAATGTAGAATTCTTTGTGCTGTTTTAATAATAGGACAAAAATATAGGGCAGAGTTAGGCTGATTTTGGTGAGGTAAGGGTACATTTCTTATTTTGTAGCTTTTTTTTAGCTCCAGGAAATGTTCTGTGTCAATGGTGTTTGATACTACAGCTTCCCAGTCTCTCTTTTGGCAAGTCATAAGGTAAAGTTCTGACCCCTTGAAGTCTGATTTTGGCCACATACTACATTGAGGTGAAGTTTACATCCTCTATGTAGTCCCCTTTGACTGGGACTTGTCTAGCAAACTTTCACCAAGGAAGATCTGAATTTATTAATCCAGAGTGAATCCAAGTGAACTCTTGAATCCAAAGTGTTTGATTTGGTCATGTTGGAGTTTTCATAACTTCAGTGAGACCATTCTCAAACAAAAACTTGTAGCCCAGATCAAGCAGAAAGTGATAGTGTTCACAGAGAGGCTGCATAAGCAATTGTCTAGGCAGCGTGTGTGTGTTGGAAAGGTGCCGTATTCCTCTGAAACACCTGTGACTCTTGGATCATTTTTAGTTTGTGTTGTTTTCCTTCTTGACAGGACTGCTTAGAAAACCTTGGTCTAGGACATTGTATAAAGGGTGTAGAAAAGAAGAGGAACTCAAAATCTGGTGTTTATAAAATGTGAGTTTCATTACGCCATGTTGCAACCCTGTTTTGTTCAAATTCTCTCCACATGAGACTTTAATAAATAGAAGTTTGTGACTTTCCAACTCCTCATTCTTTTAGACCCTGCTTCTGTTTTCACCTCCTCCTTGTTTGCCAGATGCTATACTTAGGACTGCTAATTCCTCAGGCGGGCCTGTATCCTCAGGAATGTGAAATGGCATTCAAAGTCCTGAGCTAATTCACCAAGTTCCACAACTAGCAGTAACATCTGGATGCAAAATGTGTGAATGGAAAGAGGGATTAGAGAGTAGATATAGAATGGAAAACCTCTGAACTATGCAGTCTCTTTTTCAGCACTTTTAAAAAATGTAAGCCACGTTTAATATAACAGTCTTTGTATTTAGGAAGTTGCCCTAGAAAATTAATCTAATTTATGCCTTTTCTTCATAATGATAAGATAAAAATTAATATTTCTTTTGGTAGCCAAATTATCTCAGAAAATGACACATACATACAAAAAATCACTTTCTTTTTACTTGCCTTTGTATAAAAATGTAAAGATGTCTTTTTTCCTAGGTCTCCCAAAATGGATCGTTGTCTGTGTTGTATAGTAATTAGCATACCTTTTTTGTGCAAAACACCAAAGATTTAGTTAGGTCCACTTGATTTCAAAAAAGTAAAATTTTAAGAGGAAAAAAAATATTTGCTAATTTTAGGTATATCTGGAAACCAGCTTAAATTTATCCTTATGCTTAGGAACCTGTAGGACCATTGCTTTGCAGAGCTGTTCCTTTACTCTCATCCCCATTCAGCGAGATATTTGCATGAACCAAGCTAAGCTGTGAATTCAGAGTGCAGTAGCAATGCTGTGCTAAATCTGCATGACATTTTTTTAGGTTGCCTTGAGAGAACCTTTGCATAGTAGGATTTAGCCAAAGTATTTTTGGGGTGCATCTGCACTGCAGGTAAAAATGTGACTGAAATCTATGTGGCCGCCCTGGACTTGATTTGAACTCCACTGTGTAACAGCCTTGCAGACAGCTCATCACCAGGTACCATGTCAATGTTTTTATTGCTTCTGGGTTGTACTTTCAGAAGGACATTACCACAGTCATTCTGCTGCCAGTTTAAGACTGGTTAGCAGAAAGTCACCTGGTGCAGTGTAACCTTACCAATATACTTCAGAAGTGGATGAGAGCACTGTCTGCACTCAAACATGATCCTCTCTGGAGCCTGAACAGTTTGGACACCAGACCCTAAGCAAGTGTGGGTTTACAATTGAGCTGCTGGGTACAGGGGAAAGACAAGGTTTTCACCATCCTATGGTGTGAGGCCAAACACACCAGTGTTCAGGTATAAGCTGGGCAGTTTGCCCATCTGAGTAGCCTAGACTGGGTGTGAGACCAAATCTAGCATGTGTTTCTGCCGAGTTCAGCAAAGCATCACTAGAGATGTCCCCATTCTAGCTTGGAGAAACTGCTGCTCTGTAAATTGTCAGTTCTGTACAGGTTGCAGAAGAAAAAGTAGATTATATGTCACTCTGTGGGCTGATATGTATTAGGTGGAGCTGGTAACATCACACCACTCTGCCCATGGTATATACATTAATGAAACATCCTGTATGAGGATACCGCTGTCACAGCAAATATGGTAGAAGGGGACAAGGAGAATAAAAAACCCACAATATTCAATGAAAGATAGGAGATGAAATCCTGAAATCAAACCCGCAGCCCATTTCTCATGGTTTTTGGTTTTGTTGGTTGGGTTTTGCTGGGGCTTTTTTGTGGTTTTTTGTTTTTGTTTGTTTGTTTGTTTGTTTTGAAGCAATTAACTGTTTTCAAAACTAAAATGGTAAAAACCAAGACTAGTGAACTAGTGAGAAATTTTATATAAAGGTGTTCCACCTAACTGATTCTGGCCAAAGAAAAAAAGCAAGAAACTGGCCAAAAAGTAGAAGTTCATATTCCAGCAGATTAGGCTGATCCCTCATATTTTGTCTTTCCAGTTCCTTAGGTGTAGTGGTTAATCATTCATGTGTGTTCTGAAACTGAAGTAGCTGATTTTCTGGTTTGGACTTCATTTAGAGCAATCTGAGGGATGCTATAGCCCCGATTAGCTGGCTGCTCTTCAGTGAAGAAGTATCTTGATATTGTAGAGATGTTATGGGTACTTTGTGGATACCATAAAGCCCCAAGGAAGGCCCTTGCATTCATGAGTGAGCACATAAAATAAGTTTACAAAATCATTTTCTGTTAGTCAGAACACCCTGTAATATCACTTTCTTCAGATTGCTTCTGCATATTCAAGAATTTTTTTGTTTCAAAAGACTCTATGTATGTGTACAAAACTGATTTGAATAATTTTAGACGTAGCAATACATGATATTGTTGCTTATGGCAGTTGAACAACTAATCTACTGGATGCAACGATACTAAATATGCTTCAGAGAATGTGTCAGTGACAGTGTGTGTGCTAGAGCTCTTCAATAAGGTTTTAGTTATTTCAAATCTGTATTTTCTGTTAGAAACCCCCCAGCTAAAAAAATAAAATGAAAAGCCAAGCATCAACCTTGCATTTCAAATATGAACAGGAAACAAACTCAATTTACAATTCACTAGATGAAAATTGTTCTCTTCTGCCATAATTCAATTCACATTTGGTTTATTTGAGAATTCATGTGTTATAACCTGTCATTCTCACACTTCTGAATATCTTAGTTTGTTGCATCCATTGAGGCTGAAGGTTTTGTATTGTTTTTTGTTGCTATTTGTGTGTGGTGTTTTGTTTTTGTTTTGTTTTGTTTTGTTGAGGAGTTACATTTGAAGTGAAGGCCTTCTCCTCCCTACAGGACCTTCCACCTGAGGGCAGCACAGTCATCAGCTCTGAATAATTTTTTCAGTCAGTATTTCTTGTCCTAATCCACTTTTATCAGAGCTCCAGGTCAGGTTTTGTTTTAATCCTCCCGTTGCATTGTTTGCTATAATGAGATCTGATCACTCTAACTTTTCAAACCTTTCAACTTCATTTTACTGCAAGCTGCATCCCTTACTTTATGTTACAACATAAAGAATTTACCTCTGTTGTTCTCTGTGCCATTATAGAGTATACCATCTTTCTTTGTATTTCCTTAATGTATTAATGTTGCAAGTAGCAAATGCAGAATGAAGTGCTAGGAAGGTCTGCATATCAATATGGAAATGAATACTTTTAACATCAAGCTATTCCAAATGAAACTGGACCTTTTTTCTACTATTCCAAGATCTCTTTTCTTAAACTGGATGCTGACAGTGCAAGAGGTAACACCTTTCAGCAGGTAAAATATGTTGTTGTGGAAGGGATGAATGGCAGGGATGCTGACAACAATTAGCACATGCTACTCATTAACAAACAGAGATTACAACTGAGCCGAAATGGCAGGCTGCCATCAGTGTGATAGTTACAGGGCAGTTTAATTTCTAACGAATGTGAGCACTGGATTAGTAACAATATTCAACAAAATGCTGCCTGCATTCTCTTATGGCTTTCATTACCAAATTGAAAATCTGTGTAGATTTCTGAAAATTACTTTTAAATGTAGCCAATCTCCTCGACTGCAAGGCTTGATTTGCTGGTGAGGGAGTCCTGCTGTGAGATTTTAATGAAAGATCATAGTGCCCCTCCAAGACTGTCAAAGAGCTATGGGCCCTAAAAGACCTGAAATAATCTGTTTTACTTTTAATGGCAGCCATTTTATATTCATTAAGATCAAAATGCAGTTTTGCAGGCAAATTGCAAAGCTGTTCCACTCACAGCTTGAGAACCTGGAGGCCCTACAGCTTTTTATCTTGTTCATAAGCAAATATGCAGTTAATATCTTTTAATATGCTTTGATGCTTGGTACCTTATGGGTACATTGTACTGGAGGTTAGAGAACTGCATGTTTCTTTGGCAGTGCTAGCAACGAACTAAAGCACTAGTTCTTTTATTTCCATAATGGCAGAAGAAATGAGTCTTTTTTTTTTTTTTTTTTTTTTTTTTTTTTTTTTCTATGAGCTCTGCTCAAATAAATTGTAAAGCACCGTGTAGTATATGTTCAGGGTCTCATAGAAGGCACATTTTTTCACTGCATTCCATCTGTTGGTAGTTCTTATTATTTAAATTTATACGGCCACATTATTTAAATGTAAACAGCCAAATAAGATAGGATCAAATCATTGGCATCTGGGAACTGTGCTCTTATCCTCTTTGATTGTGAGGTTGTGTGCATTAATAATGGAGTTCTAAAGACTGTGATTCCACCTGATATACTGTATGACCTTAACAGTTGTGATTTTATCAGGGTTTCACTGTATGAGAAAATGAAGGTATTTTGCAGCTCATTTCTGGCAAGGCTAGTTTGCATTATCTTGTGTCCAGAGTAGTTCTGATTTTTTGGTTGTGTGTATTTTGAATACACTTTTTGATTTCTGTATTTCTGGTGGTATCAAAATTACTTTTCCTCAGATCATTTTCATTGAATGAACTTTACCTTCATGCTATGTGTGTTGGTTTAATTGCACGCTCAGAGTGATACATTTTCTTCTTGTGAGTTGTGTATAACTTATCACTAGTCGGCAGAATTCTGCTGTGCTCTGAAGCTATCACTCAGGATCTGAGACTGCAAAGAGGCCAGTGAAAAAGCCCCTTGTTGAGAATGGGGCAGTGGGGAAGGTTCTTCAATAATATACTCTCCCAAGGAGGATGGAAATATACAAAAGTTTGTTAAAAAAAAAAAATAATTGGTGTTTTCTAAATCTTACATATTAGAACTTAAATTTTCCTCTTTCTTTTCCTCTCTCTTTTCTCCTTTTCTCTTGTTATCCATTAGAAAGTGCAAGAGTGTCGTGCTCTGGTTTCTTCTTTCAGCCTAGAAGATCCACTGAAGATCATACAAAGAAAATCGTCAAGACTGGTTGATTTAATAAGGTTCTGTCAGCCTCTTTATGGGAGCTAATTCTGATTGTGTTGTCTCAAGAAGAAAGCGTATTAAGACAGCTCCATCAAGAGGGCAGTCTCTCTGTCCCTGGGCCCTCCCAACTTTTCTGTGTGTCTGTGCCCCACAGGCATATTATAATATTGTATGACATGTTTA